>NC_060269.1:32084677-32211404 GCF_021613505.1 Equus quagga | reverse complement strand
GTTTCGTTAGTTCGAATCCTGGGCGCGGACATGGCACTGCTCATCAAACCACGCTGAGGCAGCGTCCCACATGCCACAACTAGAGGAACCCACAGCGAAGAATATACAACTATGTACCGGGGGGCTTTGGGGAGAAAAAGGAAAAAATAAAATCTTTAAAAAAAAAAAAAAGTGCTTTGTCATTTTATTTCTTTCAGATTTTTTAAGCAGACTTAAAATGGCAAAACACACTGAAATAACCAATTCAGCTGTCAACCCAATTATCCAAGTACAACTCTTGCCATATTATTCTATTTTGTTCAAAGATGATCTTTTTAAAAAACTTAAAAATAAAATTTTAAAACAGCGGAATTCTAAAACTACTCATACACCTTCGTAATGGTAATTCTGAACCCAAAAGACAACAATCAAACTTAAGAATTCGGCAAGTTTTACATGGAGGGTTTTGCACTCATCGTTAAACCCAAGCACAATGAAAGAATGAACTTGCATTAACTACTACAAAGGCTGATGTAATCGGTACTTGCTGATCTTTGTTCTGCCACACTGGAAAAGGTAAAAAGAAAACATTAGGAATTTGAATGGAATGTTCACTAACATGAGGACTGCAAGAAAAAAAAATTCCTTCAAAAGAATAATTATGCTCCTTCACATGACAGCAAAAGCTTCGGAACCGTTGATCGCTACTGGTAATTGCCAAAAAAGGGCAGGAAGAGCTTCCAGACATCACAGCCCTCTTTGTGGTAGTGGCACCCTTGAGCAGGGACTTCAGCTTAGCACAGATCCCAGGTTGTCCTTGAAACATGGAGATGTTGCTACTCTGCCTGCCTGTGTCCCTCTCCTCCACAGAGGAAGGTTATTTCTGTTTCTAGGCCCATTTTCAGAACCAGGGGTGTGTTCTGGAAGTCCAGATAACCATCCTATTAACTGACAGCTGAAGAGCAGAACCCCAGCTGGGTGCAGATTATTCACCGAAGAACTGGCTGAGGTCTTGCTCCCAGGCTGCCTGGCAGCTAACAGGCCACCTTGCTCTGACCTCAGAAGCAGGTTCTCCTGCAGAGATGGCACATCTGCCCAGTGCTGACAGCTGAGCCATGGAGGAGGCCAAACTTGGTGGCCAGGCTAGAGGCAGGCCACAGGGAAGCTCCTCCTGCAGAGATCTGGTGATAGCCAGCTGGCTTGAATCAAGCCTTTGTTTCAGACTTGCATTTTATCTTAGCTAAAATTTCAGGTCCTGATGAAAATTCCACCATTATTTCAAATGGCTGATTTGTCTTTAAGTAACGCTGAAAAAATCTGAGCACCGCTGTTGAGGGCATACTACCAAGAGTGTACTTGTTTTTTGTAACCCTAGTGACGGTGATCTGTACATGATTCCTTAACCAAGTGAGAAAGCAGCTGTTTAATATATAACTCAGGACAAAAACAGCAACACAGTAGTAGCAGAACTGAAAGAAACATGAATATTTTCACCTCCAGTTTAAGAAGACTAAGAAATTCGGAGGATGAAACACAATACAAGAAGTTCTTACCCCTTTGCAAATAAATATATAGAAACAATTTAAAAGAGAAGAAAAGGCTAGGAATCTGCTCACTACTCCAGTCTTTCATTCTTATGTCACTTTCGCTCTCTTTAGGAAATTCAAGGAAAGCTTCCATATCAGATGAACACACTAGTATGCAAAGAATACAATGCTGCATGAGTTGACTACGGAACAGTAAACATAAAATGGAGTTGTAAATGGAATGCATTGGGACCATAATTTGAGATGACTTTAAAGATAAAACGAAAACAAGTTTTTGTCACTTAAAAGCCCTTCAGGATCATCTTAATCAATGTCTGGACTACCCTATAAACACTGTAAACAGCGAGATGACTGTCAAAATCCCATGGGCCAAACATTTCCCAACAGAATCAATGCTCTAACTCTTTGATGTCTCATTTAACAATTATAGTACCGCGCATCCAAGATATCTTTCACAGCAAATCCATTCATCAAAAACCATTATCAAGCCACATTTTGCCTATTGGGTGGCCAACAATGTTTCCTTTCATCCAGAAAATAAAGATTTTACATGAAAAGAAAACAAGCATAGGAAACGCATGCATACATGCCCATGTCCTTGTGGGTCAAAGCCGCTTTAGCAAAAACAATCTAAACTGGATACCAAAGCCAAAAGATCAATAATCTGGGAATATCAAAATCTTCTGGGCAACCAACTTGACAGCTAAAATGTGAGACAAGTTTCATTTTAACTTAAAACATTGCGGTCATCCTCTTGGACCCCTTACTTCTGAGAGCCACCCTGCCCACTGTCTTCCTGGGCCATCTCCACAGCCCAGTCACTAGTGTGTAAACAAAGCACCAGTACTCCACCAGGCAAGACAAACCCTGCCTCCTCCCAGCTGTTAGGCATATCCTTCCCCTTGCTGACAACACAATTTAGGGAGCCCACTGTCTCTCTAAAGTATTCTCATGGTCTCCGACTACATTGAGCGTGTTCCTCAAAACATCTATTAAAACAAAACCCATCCCACTTAGCTCGAGCACACACTAAGAAACCACCAGGCGTTGGCCTACCTTTTCATATATACTGGACTCATCCTTCCCAAGACACAGAAAGCTGCTTGAAGGGTTTATGCTTCTTTAGCACAGCACATCTGATCCACAGCCCACCTCTTCCTTGTATTCTCAAGTAATACTCACAGACTTATAGAAAGTTATAATCTGGAAGGGCCTTTAGAGATGATCTAGTCTGAGCTCTACTTGAAATGAACTAGATGAGCGTCATTAACCTTTTAGAGCCCAGGTAGTCAGGCAGAACTGGGTTCAAATCCCACCTCTGGTACATTCTAGTTATATACACTGTCTTCCCATCTGTAAAACAGACATAATACCTACCTGAGAAAACTGTCGTAATGACCAAATGAAATACACATTTTTTTATTTAGACTTTCCATTTTTTCTGTCCTTGTTATAATCTTTTTGGCTGATTTTCTTCCTGGTTTATATTATATTAAATTGCAAGTCCAAGAAGCAGGGCTTTTTTCCTACTGTTTTCTAATCTTAGGGTGCCTAGTCCAGTGCTCTGCACCTTTTGAGAGAGCCACAAACCAGCCACGTGAAAGAATGTGGTAAATCTCTACTATCACTTCCCACTTCAGCAAATGTACCATTCTTTAGTTCCCCCAAGAACCCAATCACTTAAACCTCTGTCTTTCCTAAACTGTGCCTTCTCACATCTATCTCCCTGCTTCCTCTTCTCACACATATACAACCTTCACTTTAGAACTGAGAGCTGAAAACACCACTGCTTCTCCCAAATCTTTGGGATAAAGTTAGCATCTCTACCAGAATATTCACACAAACTGCAATAACTGGAGAGGTGGGATTTGAAAGGATGCAAATCTCTGGAGAACTTTCTTAGGATCTGTGGCATCAACTCTTTAAATGAGAATCACTTGTCTATAACAAATTCTGGCAGAAAGTAAACCAGAAACCCACTGGTGAGTTGTCAGCGAAGTTAACTATTTCACTTCACTCCATTCTATGCAAGCAAACAGTGACTAACAGGATTAACCCGAGCTTTAACAGTGGGTGTAGACGTCCGTCAACAAGAAACAGTTTCCATTAGAAGAAGTGTCAGTCCCCTGGTAGTAAATTTATATTTAAGAGGGCATAAATTTTGCTTCTGGTACATATTTTACCAGAAAAATATTTGCTTCAAATGCCAGGGCAAAAGCGTCATTTCTTTTCTTTGCAAGGGGCAGCGACAAAAGAACCAACGCGGGAGAAGGGACAAGGTCCCAGACCGCTGAAAAGGACACAGATTTCCACCAGAGAAAGGTTGATTCTTTCAAGGAATATTTTCCCCAACAGCTAAAACGGTTTAACACACAATCAGCATCTTGTATCAATTACACAAATACCATTTAAGCAACTCTGGTGGCCTGGGAGAGGACCGCAACACACAGAAATCCTTACTGGCCCCAGCTGTCCCCTCCTGCGGGGCTTGACAGCGTGTCGAAGACGCCCAAACACGAGCCACCAGGCTCCCCCCAGCGCCCTCCTCTCGCAGCAAACTGCCAAGGCTCTCGGGCCAAACGCCAATGGCCCTCAGTTCAAAACCGCGAAAATGTGAACGCTGCTAAGCAAACGGTAGGGCGCGTGATAACTTTTCTTTCCCTTTTGCGCGGATTTGAGATGCTTGTCTCTAACACCAACTTCCCAGGTCCGCAGCCCGCTTCTCGAAGCCCAGCTCGAGAGAAGGCGAGGGGGAGCGCGGACCAGAGAGAGGGCTGGTGAGTGCTCAGACCTCAGCGGTTTTCCTAGTGCGGGAAACTGAGGATCCAGCAGCCCCGTAAGGATGAGATGCAGATATAAAGAGAGGAGTAGGCTCCCCTCCTCACCCCTGCTAAAAGGAATAATAAAACTCACAGCGGGCGTTTAGCTGGAAATGCCGGGCCCTCCTATGGGCCGAGAAGGCCCGCAGGGCAGGCGTCTGGAATCTGGAGGAAGAAAGTTGCCGGGCAAAGGGGAGGCCAGGGCGTGAGTGTAGACACGGTCCCGGGCCTGCCTGGGAAGGGATCAGGGGGAAGCGATGGGGGCCGAGTTGGAGCACCAGCCCCGCGCGCGGCCGGCTGCAGCCGCCGGGGCCGGCGGGGAGGGGTGCGGGCGCGGAGGCTGAGGCTCTACTTACATAACGCTTCAACTTCTTCTCCGGGGGGGACTTGCGCAGCCATCCCGAGCAGACCACTTCGCCGCCGCTCATGGTGCGCGCGTCTCGGGCTCCGGGCCGGGCAGCAGAGGGACGGCCGGGCGCGCTCCCGACACAGCCGACGCCCGCCGGCAGCGCAGCGCCGAGGGCCGGGCTCTCCGGCGGCGCAGCCCGGGCCGACGGGGCGGGCGGGCTCCGTGACGCGCTGGTGGCTCTTGGTGTCCGAGCCTTCCCGCGCGGGTCCACGGCCGTCAACACGAGTGGGCTGCGCCAGCGAGGCCGACAGCTCGGGGCAGGGGCCGCCGCCGCGCCGAGGGCGCCCCGGTCTCTGTTCAGTGCGCCCGCCTCGCCGCCAGGCGCGCCGTCCCGCCGGCCGCCTCGGCAGCGCTCCGGCTCCGCGGGACTCTGCCCCAGCAAGGCGCCCGAGCCTCGGTCCCCTGCGCTCCGCCCCCTAGGGACAGGACCTCCCCAGAGCGCTTTCCCAAACACACACTACGCTGCACGCGCGCGCACACACACACACTCACACACACACACACAAAGCCCCCGCGCGGCGCCCACTCCGGCTCGCCAGCTCTCGGTTTCGGTGCGCCCCGGGCGATCCTCTCCTTCCCCCTCTAGCCGGAGGGTGGGTCCCTTCCCCGCGGCGCCCGGGAGACGTCAAGGGAAGGGGCAGCCGCGAGGGTCCCGTGGGCAGCGGGCGCAGCGCAGGTCCCGGGCCACGAAGGGAGCCGAGGGGTGGGCAGCGAAGCGCCGGGCGGCGCCGGGCGCCGGGAGCTGGGGAGGGCGCGGGTCCCGCCGGAGGCGGGGATCGCTCTCGCGGCCGCCGAAGAGGGCGGGGAGCGGCGGGGGAACGAGGCGCTCGGCTGCTAGGCTCCGGGGACTGATCCCACTGTCCCGTCCCCTCGCGCTCCTCCCGCGCCGCCTCCCCCACCCTGGGGCGCGCGGCAGGTTCGGAGCGGCCCGGCCCCCAGCCCCGATCCCTCCCTCTCCCGGCCTCCCGGCTATCTCTTCCTCCCTTTCCTCCTCCCCTTCCCACGTTCAGGCTGGCTCAGGTTTCTGTCCAGACTTTCTCTGAAACTCCGCCGGGGCGCTTCCAGCCAAAACAACAAGGGCCGGGGGAGGAGGGGACGAAGGGAGGGAGGGAGCGGGAGAGGGAGGGAGCGGGAGTCCGAGAGGCACCCTGGGATCTGTAGTTCCGGAGGCTGGAGCGGGGTCCTTGGCCGCCCGGCGGCGGTGGCGGCCGGACCCCTCTGCGGCCTCGTCACTGGAGAGCGCATCCCAGTCCTTGGCGTGGGCAGCGCCGCCGAGGCTTGGGCGCGGGGAGGAGCGAGGAACGTTGGTTGTTCGGTCTGGGGTTTGCCATCTTGGCTCAGATGAGTGTCAGTTCGGAGTTTGTACTGTGCACGAAATCACGAGTTTTGCGGGGTTTCTCTACTTGACAGCTTGCGAAGCAACACATCCTGGGGAGACGGTGGCGCCTTGACGAGTCCGCGACCCCGCTGATCTCTGCCCACGAGACCGAAGGGCCTGGACCAGGAGGGCGAGGACCAGGGGAAGGGCGCCTTTGCCACCAGCCTGGAGGGCAGGGGGAACCCACCCAGGCTGGCGTGGGCTGGTCCCCGGAGCAACCCTGCCGGAGTGGTGGGAGTGCTTAGTGGAGCCAAAGGATTTGACTGAGTCTGTCTCTGGGACATTTTAAAGTCTCACACTCTCTCCATTTGTTGCCAGTTTCTTCCGCTTGACTTTGTGTTTGTTTAAAATCTACCCTTGGGATATTGGACTGAAAGGGAAACTTACTATATGTCCTAGTTCTATTTATCTACTTGTATGTGTTTTACAATTATGATCCCTGGTCCCGAGTTTAACATGATCCATCTCGTAAAGAAATATCTTTTCCAATTTATTTATGAAAAACAAAGCGCCAAAACAAATTTTAGAAGATAGTATAAATAATAGATAGTGCTAAAAATATTGGGAGATAAGTGAACATTTCTGGAAAAAAATAACCTCAGGCATTTTCTTATTAACACAACATTAGTATTTAGGAATTCCTCTGAGTTTGAAAATGTTGTACAATTATAGTAGGCTGGGAGTGGTGACAAAGGTTCTGCACTTATCGTGGTGACATTCCCTCGGTTGCATAGGATAGTAAACAAAAGGTCAACATGATTACAGATTGTGAGAAATGCTGTGCCCTGAGGGAAATAAACACACAGTAAGGTGAAAGAGTAACTGGGTGGACTAGGTCAGATAGAGTAAGAGAGAAGTCTTCCTTGAGGAGGCTTTTAGGCAGAGATTTGAAAGATGAAAGCAAGGAGAATCAGACTTGTCTTATGGAAGGGTAGAAGAGACAACCGTAAGGAAGATTGAGAGAAGGAACAAGCAAGGGGAGTTGTTGTTTTTCTTAAATTTAAAGCCTTTCTAGAACATAAGTGAGTGTAATTTTTATGGCAGCTAATAAACCACAGCAATTCTTTTTAAGTATATGAACACAGATTTTGCCATAACTCCAAATGTGTTGTTCGCTTTAGAAAATTCACCACTCCCTCCACTCCTGTTATAAGGTCCTTTTTAATGGAAAATTGTACTATAACTTGTACTATTTACTTTTGGAAGTTGCAATAATTTTTTAAATTTCACATAAGGGATCCAATTATCTCATTTCTATATAAGAAATCCTTAAATGTTTTTCCCTATCTTCGACTGTGTTGTTTTAGATTTGTATCTGCAGAGATTAAATAAGGGTTGAGGAGAGGTTGAAGACAGATATGTCTCTGTGTGTGTATTTTAGAAAGGAAATTTACAATCTTTTTACATTATATGCCATTTTTAGATTATCTGTTAAGTCATGTCATATATCTTTATACATTAAAAGGTATGCTGGAAAAAGCTATTATACTAAAGTGTCTTAAATTGCATTCATACAACCCATATTTATGGAATGTTCTAGTATGTGCAAGTCTGAGGATCCCAAATACGATAGAGAGGGAAGCCAGACCTGTTCCCACACTCCTCAATCCTGGAGAAGTTTGTGTGTGTTTTATTTTACCAATTACAGATAAGTTTATTAAATTTTACAGATAGTTTTATTTTACAGATAGTCCCATCACTTCTACAATACAGTTGATAAATACTGTGGAAGAAAAATAGAGAATCTTATTTAGGCATATGACAGGAGGATCCACCCCCTGGGAGAAGAGTGGGTAGGTTTGGAAAGACTTCCCTGAGGAAAAGACTTTAAATTGAGACCCCCCCAGGATGAGTAGAAGTAGAAGCTGGCTGAGTATTGGAGAAGAGTATTCCAGACAAAAGAGAAACTAAAGAGAAACTTCTAGATATACAAGTCCTCAGGCTGGAAGGGGCTCCTGAGGACCTGAATGAGGCAGCAGTGAGGCGAGTGAGAGGGACACTGGGCTGAGGAAGGTTACAGAGGCAGGCAAGGCACAGATTGTGCAGATCCTGGGAGACTGTCTTAGCGCTTACACTTTTCCTTTGTCGACGAAAATAATCCATATCCAATCTATAAATGAAAATTTGGGTGAGTTTATTCTGAGCTTAAATCTGAGGATTATAACCCGGGAGAGTCTTTCCACAAAGGAACAGAGCACTCCAAAGAAGTCAGGGTATAAGGGTGGTTATATACCCTCAAAGAGGATGTTTCACATAGGATTGAAATGTCCCTTTTACAATAGTCGCGAGACTGCTCTGTTGGCACAGCGATTGATGGAAATAGCAGGTAGGTCTGCTGTCTTGGTAAACACAGCAGGGTGGCAGTCTGTTGTCTCCAGCTGAGTGGTCACAGGTGAGCTGGGAGGTGAGTGCAGCAATCAGTTCCTAGCCTAAGGAAAAATGCTTATCCCTAAGGAAATGCTAATGTGGGGGAAAGTTGCACCTTTATCTCAAGGGCCTTTGTTCTGGCCATAGGAAATGTCTAAGCAGATATGCAATGCGTGCTCAATAGCCACAGTCAGGCCCTTTTGAAAAAAAGAATCAGGCCGAATTAGTTTTATACCAAATGGCTTCCTCATATACTCCAATATATCCTAATGCTTGCCAATTTTATTTGTCACCTTAGAGCAAATGACCACATCATCTCCTGTGACCTTCAAATCACCTCAATCACTCCTATGCACTTTGTCATTCACCTCCAGCATCCCACTTTAACCACGTATCTTCCAACTTGATCTTTCAAGTTCTTCCTCTGTAATCATCTTTCTTCTCAACAGTCTTTGTAGCCTATTGACTCCTCTGCTTTCTCATGATCCATCAGACCTCCTTTCTTCACTTCCCTCCCATCCAGTTTAAATTTAGTGGTCCACATTTTTAATAACACGCTCCCAACTCAGAAAACTCCAACTCTGGATAAATTCAACTCTACTTTCTTCTGCACCCAAGCAGACGAGTACTGTTAGAGCAAGTCACACAACCGGATGAGGGGCAACCCTATAAATTTATGATCAGTGACCTCAAATAGATCCTCAACTATCTGCAAGGGCAGATCTTGGTTTTTCTGGAACTTGAAGCTTATACAGTTTGGGGAGACTCCTTTTAAAGGAAAAGATAAACAATTACAAGTACAAAATTAGGATAATATTTATTTAGAATGAGGAAATAAAAAATTACTGAAGGCTTAGAGATCCGGATGCCTTTTTTTTTTGAGATCTCTATGATGATTTACCAGAATCCTTCCATGGATATGCTTCCTGAGTTCATTCTGGCTTCCCTTCCCAAGTAGGACACTCCACCTCTCCCAGCAGCTCCCTATTCTCATGGGAACTGGTACAATGAGTGTCCCTGAACCGAAGCTTATTTAGCTTCATGGATGTCTCTGCTGCCTGGCAATCCCACTTCTTTTATCTGGATAGTGCAACTAGCCTATTCTCTATAATAACTTTTCTTTTTAAAAAAAAAATAACGGCTTGGGAGCCGGCCCAGTGGCGCAACAGTTAAGTTCTCACATTCCACTTCGGCGGCCCAGGGTTCGCCGGTTCAGATCCTGGGTGTGGACATAGCACCACTTGGCAAGCCATGCAGTGGCAGGCGTCCCACGTATAAAGTAGAGAAAAATGGGCATGGATGTTAGCTCAGGGCCAGTCTTCCTCAGCAAAAAGAGGAGGACAGGCAGTAGTTAGCTCAGGGCTAATCTTCCTCAAAAAAACAAAAGCAAACAAACAAAAAAAACCTGTATGTACAGAGAGCCAAGAAACAGACCCACACATATGGTCATTAAACTGATGACAAAGTTGACACTGCAATACAGTGGGGAAATGACAGACTTTTCAATAAGGGGTGCTAGGTCAGTTGGATAAATCTTGACCCCTATCTTGCAGCATACACAAAAATCAATGCCAGATGGTTTGTAGATTTCAAAATTAAAGTGAAAAAAATAAAATGGGGGCCAGCCCTGTGGCCTAGTGGTTAAGTTTGGTATGCTCCACTTTGGCGGCCCAGGTTTGGTTCCTGCACATGGACCTACACCACTCATCAGCAGCCATGCTGTGGCAGTGACCCATGCACAAAATAGAGGAAGATTGGCACAGATGTTAGCTCAGGGCAAATCTTCCTCACCAAAAATATAGAAAACCACCTCTTATCTTTGGGAAAGGTAAACACAGAAAGCACTAAGCCTAAAATTAAAAAGTGATATGTTGGGCAACATCAAAATTGAGAACATCCCTCTTCAAAAAACATGTTTAAAAGAGTACAAAAACAAGTCATAGAGCGGAAGAAGATATTTAAATGCATATATATATATCAAAGGACTTATAACTGGAATGTGTGAAATACTCCAAGAATCAAAAAGAAGACGATAGGCAACCCAAGACTTCTGCTGCCAACGAAGATTGAGTAAAAGAGCCTAGATTTACCTACCCTACTGAAACAACTTTTAAAAAAGGACAAAATATATGAAACAATTTTCATGACATCAGGCATCAGGCAATGAAGGACAGTAACACCTGAAGGCAGGAAATAAACAATGTGAACTCTGTAAATGTCCCAGCTTACTGCCTGCAGAGACTTTTTAGGCCACAGCACAGGTGAGCTTGCAGTTGTCTCTGAGTTGACGAGTGGACCAGGGAGTTTGGGAAGGCTAATGCAGTTAGAAGTTGCAGGACAGAGTACCAGACAGGAGAGAGCTCCAGAGAGAGAAAGCTCTGGAGATCCCCACTCAAGTGGTCCTCTCAAGTCTTCAGCTGAATACTGATCAGCAGATGCAGGTGAAGAAACTACTAGACACCAGGGAAAGAACCACTAGAAAGGATTACAGGGAAAAATCATCAAGGAATCACACAAAGTGGAAACAGTTCCTGTTCTCCCAGCCAGAGTAGCAACCGTCATAATTCACAGGGCACCCTAGAGTACTCTGAAGGATTTTATCTCCATAATTGTGCAATATTAGCCCTAGACAAAATGATGCTGTGGTCTTGCCTAAGAAAACTTTACAGTGAGACCCATAGGATCAAACTGTTTCCAAGTAACCTAACTATGTCCCAAGTCAGAGCTCAGTATATTTATAGGAAAACAAAAATATCCAACACCAAACAAGATAAAATTTACGATGTTTGACATCCAATCAGAAGTTACAAAGAAGCAAGTACATATAACCCAAAATGAGAAGGAAAAAATCAATTGAAGTCAACCCAGAAATGACACAGATGGTAAAATTAGTTGACAAAAATAGAACAATTCTTATAACTATATCCTGTATATTCAAGAAGCTAGAAGAATGACTTAACATGTTAAGTAGAGACATGGAAGATATTATAAAGACCTAAATCAAACTTCTAGAGATAAAAAATACAATGATTAACGTGAAAAATATACTGCATGGAATTAACAGCAGATTAGACACCACAGAAGAAAAGATTAGTGCATTTGAACACATAGTGATATGCAATAGAGGGAGCAAAAAAGATTGAAAAAATGAACAGAGCACCAGTGAAAATGGGAGCACTTCTAATCTACATGTAATTGAAGTCTCCAAAGCGAGGGGGAAACAGAAGAATATTTGAAGACATAATGGCCCCAAATTACCCAAATTTGTTGCCATGCGTAGATTTGAGACACAACATTGATACTGAGTTCATGAATTGAAAGACGATATTATTAAGTTATCAGTTTCTCCCCAGATGGATCTATTAATTCAACACAATCACAATCAATACCCCAGCATCCTAGCCAGCAAGGTTTTTTTCCCCAAAATTGATAAGCTGATTCTAAAATTCATGTGGAAATGCAAAGGACCTAGAATATCCAAAACAACTTTGGAAAAGATCAAAGTTAGACAACTTATACTACCTGACTTCAAGATTTGTAACAAGACAGTATAGTGTTGGCATCAAGATAGACAAATGGATTCATGGAATAGAATAGAGAGTCCAGAAATAGACTCACACATATATGGTCAATTGATTTTTGACAAAGGTACACAGGCAATTCAAAGAAGAAAGGAAAGTCTTTTCAATAGTTGATGCTGAAGCAACTGGATATCAAAATAAAAAAAAAAACTTCAATCCATATCTTGAAGCACACGCACAAACATACTCACAATAGATTGTAGCCCTAAAACCTGATAAAAAATAAAACCTGATAAAATGAAATTTTATCAGTAAAACCTGATAAAAATAAAATTTCTGGAAGAAAATATAGGAGAAAATCTGCATGACTTTGAGTTACCCAAAGATCTCTTAGCTATGACATCCAAAGCATAATCCATGAAAGAAAAAATTATAAATTAGATTTATCAAAATTAAGAATCTCTGCACTTTGAAAGATACTGTTGAGGGAATGAACAGACAAGCCACAAAGTGGGAGAAAAATATTTACAAATCACATAATTGACAAAGGACTCATATCTGGAATATATAAAGAACTATCAAAACTCAATAATAAGAAAACAAACAACCTATTTAAAACATGGGCAGAAGATTTTTACAGACTCTTAACCAAAAAAGACATACAGATGACAAATAAGCACATCAAAGATGTGCTCAAAATCCTTAGTCATTAGAGAAATACAAATTAAAAGCACAATGAGATACCCCTGTACACCTGTGTCTAAAATTAAAAAGATTGATCATATCAAGGGTTAGTGAGAAGAATGAACAACTGAAACTCTCATGCACTGCTTGTGAGAGTGTAAAATGAAAGATATTTTGGCAGTTTCTTATAAAGTTAAACATACACATAGCATATGACCCAGACATTCCCCTCTAAATATCTACCCAAGATAAATGAAAGCATATGTCAAAGACTTATGCACAAACGTTCACAGCAGCTTTATTTTAAATAGCCCCAAACTGGAAACAACTCAAATGCCTACCAACAGGTTAATGGATAAACGAAGTGTGGTATATGCATACAATGGGATACTACTCAGCAATAAAAAGGAGTGAACTAGCAAGACATGTAATGACATGGATGAATCTCCAAATAATTATGCCAATTGAAAAATGCCAGACAAAATGAGGGACATCCGTATGATCCCACTTATATAAAATTCTAGAAAATACAAACAAATCTATAAAGACGGAAGGTGGATCAGTGGTTGGTTGGGGTTGGGAGGGATGGATATGTTCACTATCTTGATTGTGGTGATGGTTTCATGGTGTGCACATATGCCAAAATTTATCAAATTGTACACTTTAAATATGTGAACTTTATTGCATGTCAATTATACTTTAATAAAGTAGCTAAAAAAAAAAAGGATAGCCAACCCAATAGAAAAAAAGGACCAAAGGCTTAAACTTAGGGAAAGCTAATCTATGGAAGTTAGGAAAATGGTTACCTTTGGTGTTCGGGTTGGGAGGAAAGGATTGCTTCCAGTAGGGTGCTAATGTTGATTTCTTGATCTGGGTGCTGGTTACGCAGGTGTGTTTACTTTTGGAAATTTATCCAGCTGAGCATTTACAATTTGTGCACATTTCTGTATTTATGTTATACCTCAATTTTAAAAAAGACTTATTTATTATAAAAAGCAATTATATATATCTGAGATCATGGTGCAGAATATTGTGACACACTGCAGCTTTGTTTTGGGTAAAGTCTCTGCCACTCTTAGTCTGGGAGGTGAATCCTTTGACTGTGCTTTTCCAGGTGGTAGAAAAATTTCCTCAGAAGTTTCTCAGAAAGCTGTTTATTATTTTTATAAGTGAGGGATGTGCCTATTTTAGCTTCAAAGAAATCAGCAACCTCTTCCAGACAGGAAATTGCTGGGGAAATGAAATTAGATTGTTCAGGATGTTAATGCAGTTAGGTTCCAGTGGGGTGGTGCCTTGGCGTGCTAGCCAATTTGCCTGCTCAGTTCATGTGCTTCTTCTCTGAGAACTGCCTCTCTTCCCAAGCCCACCAGGGTGGAGTCTTTGGTCACGGTTGCACTCTCTAATGCTATTGTCTCTGGTGACAGCTGATGGTACCACTTGACATACGGGAAAAGAATTGATAAGCTGTGCCAAGCCAATCAGATTCACTCTTGCAGCATTTGGACTTGAGACAGAGACTTTAATTAGTTAGTGATGGGCCCTGGAGCTAAGAGGTCTTGTAGCTCTCCAGTAAAGAGAAATGAGATATCTGCTGAGGGAAAGAGAGACGAATGCTCATAAAGTACCAGAAAGGCAAAGACAATCTTGGTTTCAGCCTCTCAAGGGGCTACCCTGGGGTTCTTGCCCTTGGAATCCGTGAAATTCCATGTGCTAAATTAAAAGTTTCCTTTTCATTTCATGCAATCTGAGTGGTTTCTCTTCCTTACATCCAAATGATTCCTGTCTAAGACACTTGGAAGATAATAAATCTGAGTAAGTAAAAATCTGGATTATGGTGGCAGAAAGGAAGAGTCTTGTCATGTAGAATCTTAGATTTGCAATGAAACTTCAAAGTTGTCCAAGCCAAACTTCTTCCCCATTTCAGGAATTCCTTCTATGAGAGAGCCACTCTGTCTCTGCTTGAGCACTTCAAGTCTTCTTTCCCTCCTTCCCTTCCTTCCTCTGACGAATGTCTGTTAAGTGTCCGCTATTAGCCAGTCACTGTTCTGGGTGCTTAGGATTAAGCAAACCAGAGAAAAAAGAAAAAAGAAAAAACCTTCTGCCTTCGTGGAGCTTACATTCAAGTGAGGAGAAAGAGCTGATAAATAAGAACATAAGAAAGTAATTTACATAGTATGTTAGAAGGTGATAAGTCCTATGAGAAAAAGAAAGTGAATAGGGTAAGGGGCATGGAGAGTAACAATGGTGAGGGGGCAGGGGAATGCAATTTAAAACAGGGTGGGCCTCGTTGAGAACATGCTGTTTTCAGAGACTTAAGGAGGTGATGGAATTTAAGGTACAAAGGAATCAGAATGAACTGGAGAGACAGTTGTAGGAGATAAGGCGAGGTCTATGGAGCCTTGTAGGCAAATGCAAGGACTGCGGCTCTTACTCTGAGTGAGCTGGGGAGCCATTGTGGGGTTTCGAGCAGAGAGACAGACTCTGATTTATGTTTTAACATAACTGGCTGCTGCTTTGAGAATAGATTTTAGGAGGTCAAGGATAGATTGGGAGACTTTGTGATGATTTCTGAGGCAACGAGTACCACTGAGTCAAAATCTGTGTTCTTGTCACTTTCATCCACTATTCTAAACTCTATCTGAAGCATTTGAAAATTTAATTACTTCCTTTTTTTGAAGATTAGCACCTGAGCTAACATCTGTTGCCAATCTTCTTTTCTTCCTCTTCCTCTTCCTCTTCTTCCTCTTCCTCTTCCTCCTCCTCCTCCTCCACCTCTTCCTCCTCCCCTTTCCCTTCCCCTTCCCTTTCTCCTTCCCCTCCCCCTTCTTCTTCTCCTCCTCCTCCTCCCCAAAGCCCCCCAGTACATAGTTGTATATTCTAGTCATAGGTCCTTCTGGTTGTGCTAAGTGGGACGCCACCTCAGCATGGCTTGATGAATGGTGCATAGGTCTGCACCCAGGATCCGAACTGGTGAAACCCTGGGCTGCCAAGGCGAACAACACAAACTTAACTACTCAGCCCTGGGGCTGGCCCCTTCAATTAATTTTCTTTTGAAAAAAAGCTTTATCTGATTATAAAACTAACCATATATGTTCCTGGTAGCATAATTGGGAAACATACAAAAAAGTAAGAATCGTCCATTATACTACCTCCAGAGGGAACTGCATTTTCATTTTCATATAACATTCTAACCTTTTTACTATGTACACTTTTACATATTTTAATATTCTTCCCTAAACTATTCTTTAGCTATTTGAAGGAAGATATTCATATTTTCTTCCCTAAGTATTTCATCTCTAGGCCAGGGTTTCTTATTTTGAGATCCAGAAACATATTCCAAGGTTCTAGGAACCGCTTGAAAGCATAAACAAAATTGTGTGTGTGTTTGTGTAGAGGAAAACATAAGTTTCTCCAGCTTTTCAAAGGGGCCTGTGACATCAAAGAAGGTTAAGAAACTGACAGAAAACTTTTTGGGTATTTGCCTACCAAAGAATGATCTCATTAGTCATCCCCTTCTCAATTCATAGGAGTGGGTTTCTAGCAGTCATATTTGTCTAACATACTCCATCCACTTGGCCACAGTTGACAGGGACAGAGGTAGGCACTTGACCCATGCTACACCAAGCAGAATCCTATCTATCGGGAACTTGGAGCTGAGATGGAGAGAAAGCCAGTTTCTGGCAAGTGGACTAGGGATTGGAGAAAGTTGTCTCACACAGACAAAGAAGAATGAAGTGGGGAGGAGCAGAGAGCCAGTACTGCCAGAATTCCCAGTGACATTCCATTTCCTGGCCCTAGCTCTTCCTAAAACTCAGCTGTATTCCTCCCTTTGGTTTCTATGAGGCACTCCTGTTTCCCAGGGTGATACTCAAAATATTTAATGCCAGTACTCTATGGGAACCAATGAATCAGAGCAGATGCCAGAGATAAACAACTAGTTCAGCCATACCTATGCATCTCTTCTGAATGGCAGCCCTGTCTATATCATTAGGATTTATGACCCCCTCTTTACCTAAGCCAGCTGAGTCTTCTGTTGATCAAAAGAGTTTTAATTGATGTAGAGCCACTGCTCTGGCTAATCAGTTGTCTCAAGTTCCCTGTGCAATGGAGAGCCCACACTTCTCCGTCCTGGTCTGCTTCCCCTGAGTTGTCTATGGTTGTTAATGACCCCCTTGTAGAATGGAGGTCACAATGGAGTAGTCAGCTGTTGCCTGACCAGTTGAAGGTGAGTCTACTGAGATTATTGCCTTGCGTGATTTGGACACAATCCTATTAATGCAGCCCACAGGAGGATCAGCTTTTAGAGCAGCGAAGTCACATCACACTGAACTTGTGATCGACAAAAATACCCTGATCTTTTCAAATAAAATAGTCAAGGCATTTTTTCCATCATCTGTATTTATGAGATTGTATTCGGAATCCAAACTCAGGGTTGTTATATCTCATTCTGTGGCTTTTGAATCAGCCTTCCAACCTCTCAAGAGTGTTTAAAAGTCTGCATCCTATCAGCCGTCTCTCCCAGCTTTGTGTCATCCACAGATTTGAAAACTTTGCTCTATTGCAGCCCGGCATGATTAGGCTTGTCTGAACCCAAGTCTGGGGGCATACTCAGTCAGTGACTGGAGTCTCAATTGGGTATCATATGTTGCCCAATATCTAGAAGGCTGGACTGTGGTCAGACAGCTGAGCTGGCAACAGGTATTCTCTTATGAGAGGCACTGAGTGGGTTTTAGGAGGTGTCACAAATCTGTAGCCAAGGGCAAAGCTGAATTGTAAACCAAATGGAATAACCGATGTTGGGAACAATTGCAGATATAA
This sequence comes from Equus quagga, assembly GCF_021613505.1. Lineage (NCBI taxonomy): Eukaryota > Metazoa > Chordata > Mammalia > Perissodactyla > Equidae > Equus > Equus quagga. The sequence goes on along the minus strand of NC_060269.1, from coordinate 32,193,882 downwards.
ATTTCAGTAACCCAGGCGGGAAGGATAGGAGCCCAGTTATACTGAGACAGGGCTCAGCCCAGAACTACTCTTGTCTATGTGAGTGAATGACCTTCTCTGCCTCATTGGCCTCACTGACCTGGTCACTAGGAACAGCCCTCTCCCTTACCTTGGCTTCCTCTAAGCTGGTTGATAAAAGCACTGATGTTGCTGGGTAAAGGCACTGATAGGTCTGGATATTGCTAGCCATATACATCTACAAAGAGCTGAGGTCAGGGAGCATAAGAGAAAAAGAGATGTCCAATCCAAATAGGAATGAGAATCCAGGATGCAAGTCTGAGAAGTGCCCACAGGGATCCCGACAGTGTTTTGCTGTAATGTGGATGCTCACAAGTGCCAGCTCTTTCCCCTCAGACTTCCAAACCCTACTGGTTTAAAAAGCATGGTTTCCTGGCCCAATGTTTGTGTTCATTGTAAAAATTATGATGCACAAATTATAGCTAATGGTTTAGTTTCACTGTAGGTTCTTTTCTTTCTTTTTATGAAATGTTGTCTAGAGATTTCCTCATTGAAAAACATTGCTGCATTTATCCGGAAATTGTTACATCTTTGAATTCCTGGATAAGTGATTAATGATCTTCAGATTGTTAGTCGCATGACAAAAAGTTGAAGCTGGCAATGAGCAAAAGAATAAAACGAAAACCACAGGTATTATCTTATTACAATTGTAAGCTATTTTGGCTCAATAAAAAGGAAGTTAACATGTTTAAAATACGTATACTACTTGTGATTTCCAAAAATGGCTTTGCTTTCTAGTCAAGATCTTATTATCCTATTATTTCATACCTTAAGATTTTTCATGCAATAATTACACAAATATATGCTATTTTGTAGGGGGGTATAAAACTATTATAACCTGTCCATACTTTCACAGGATTTCTTTTTCAAATTTCTTCTAAGCTGCTTTAAACTTAAGCACTAATGTTTTCAACAAAGATCCTCTTTTTTCTATTTTCTTTTATCTCTGCACTTAGATATCTAAATAAAAACTTTCAGGGGCCGGCCCAGGGGCACAGCAGTTAAGTTCGCACATTCTGCTTCTCTGCAGCCCGGGGTTCACCAGTTCGGATCCTGGGTGCGGACGGCACCGCTTGGCATGCAGTGCTGTGGTAGGCGTCCCATGTATAAAGTAGAGAAAGATGGACATGGATGTTAGCTCAGGGCCAGTCCTCCTCAGCAAAAAGAGGAGGATTGGCAGTAGTTAGCTCAGGGCTAATCTTCCTCAAAAAATAAAAATAAAAAAATAAAAAATAAATTAAAATTTTCAGAATGTTGATAGAAACTCATACATTACCAACAGTACAGAAAGATCAAGAACATTCAATGAAGACACTTAGTCCACATCCTCCAGTGCCTGTGAGAGAAACGGGAACTCTGAGGCCTCCTTGAGATGGCCGTGACTGCAGAGAGCTCGTTGGCCTACTGTCCATAATGAAGGAGCATTCACTCATTCACCAGTACCTGTTCCATAGAGCAACCTGTGGGCCTTCTCAGTGCTAACATATCCTTTTCTCTCCACAGTGGGATGAAGTAGTTTTTTCCTGAGTTCCTGTATCCCTTGTGCAATAACCTAGACATCAGGGTATTACTCATTTGACTTAGAGGAACATATTCCTCTTGGAGACTCCAGTTTGAGAAAAGGAGTTTCCTTCTAGGGAACATGATTTATTCAGTTACTCGTTAACCTTTCTTGTAAAAGACACCACTGTGTGAGGAAATAATGAAAAGAAATTTTGTGAAATCTCTGCCATCAAGAAGCTTATAGTCTAGTAGAGTTAACCTCCAAGTTGTCTAAGTTCTAGCGGGTGTAAATAGTGCCAAGATGTTGGGAAAGGTTCCATTTGTTCCTTGAATGATTTCTCTGTGAGGCATCCACTGCTCTAGTTATTTCTGCATACAGATTGCCGCTAAGATGTCCTTTATTTGTAAAGGGTCTGTATGGCCCCCTTATGTCCTGTAAATCTCTCAGATACTCCCACACTATGCCTGGAAGGCCCAGAAATTATTCTGCTTCCTTCTTGCCAAACTGAGGTTAAGAGTATTTGTGATGTTCATGTCCTTATCTGCTCAGGCACATCTTGCACACAGCTTCTCTGGGGTCTTATTGTCTCCCTGGAGCTGTGCCCAGTAAGCAGCCTGCAGATGCTTGTTGCTTTCAGTCCCCACACTTCTCAGAGGTCTCCCTCCCCAGGATTCTGCCCTGAAACAGATGGAGAAACACTCTCGCTGGGATCCACTGATGTCTCTTGGCTTAGCACCTCTCCTTCCTTACTCCTCTCTCCACCCAGTCTGGGGGAAACTTTTGTTAGTCTTTTTCTCTCTTTGATCTAATTTTTAAAACCACTGTGGAAATTTACTCTTACAGGACGCAAAACCCAGAGATTTCTGTTTTCCTGCTTCCTTCTCTGTGGCCAGAACTCAGGTCTAACTATTTACTTAAAAGAAGCAGGGAGAGGAAAGAAGTGGGAAAACCCAGGGGTAAAATGGAGGTTAATATTGGAAAAATACAACCGTAAAATAAGAAGACCATGAACACTAAATGGGAAATTGCTGGCAGAAACGTTTAGTGCTCTAAGAAGTTTTTAGAGAAGGGAAAAATTGTTAGCTGTAGACTAATATGTCAGGCTCCATGCAAGAGGTGGAATCTGTGCTGGGCTTTGATGGATGGTTACATTTTGGGCAGATAAGAGGCTGGATTCTTACCTTCCAGATGGAAGGAGTAATATCCTCCAGGCCCAGGTGCAGGAAGGTGAGAATAGGCACCATTGATAAGAAAGGCTGGAAAGATTCTGAAGCTCCTTGAATCCCAGGAAAAGGGATCAGTGTTAACATGTGGAACAATATTTTCTAAAATGGGTTAGATTAATGTAAATAAATAAACAAGTACTTCTATGGTCAAATTAATTTAAACAATTCATAAATTCTTACAAATGTTTTTTAAGTGCCTAGGATATGCTGGCATTTTATTGGAAGTGAGAACTACAGCAGTAAACGGGGATCAGATCCAATTCCAGTGAGGAGGTAGACATTAAATAAGGTATTTCCAAGCATGAATGCTATGACAGCGGATATGTAGCCAGGAGACATAACCGGGTCTCCAGCTCAGCAAACTGAGCCCTGGAGCCCTGGGTGAGGAAAGGGAATTTTCAGTTGAGACTTGAAGGATGAGTTGGAGGTCACCAGGTGAAGAGGTGGAAGAACGTGCCGAGCAGCAGGTACAGTATGTGCAAAAGCAGGGAGGAGAGATGGGATAAAACAGTTGAAGAACCGAAAAGATTTCCTTGTGACTGGAATGTAGCATTTCAAGGGTCTCAGGCCAGAGAAGGGGTCTGGACCAATTTAGGGATTTTAGATCTTGTTTTAAGAGTTTGCAGAGTGAGGTGATTTACATACTTTCAGATTACCCTTGCTATAGCATGGAGGATGGATTAGCACCATGGCAAGACTGGAAGCAGGCAAATCCAATTAGGTGGCTGCTACAGAAAGCCAGTAATGACTTAAATCAGGGTGGTGGCAAGTGAGGATGTAGAGATGACCAGAAAGATGTGTGGTGGGGAGGGGAGTGAGTGAATGGTGTGTCTGACAGTTTCTCATATCTTCCATTGGATGGAAGATAACACCACTTACTGAAATGGAATATTTTAAAACTTGCTAGATTAAACTAAACTAAGTTCTTTACTGTAGGATTTTATGCACTGAGAGTAACAAGGAAGGGGTTATAATGTGCTGTGTTTTCTAAAGGCAGTTGACCATTAAACCCCCTTTTTGTTTTCTCAAGAGAATGAACAGTGGCACTAGCAGCATCATTGGATCGTTATCATCATTATCAACATCAACTAAAACGGTGGCTGAGACAACAGGCCTACAAGAAAATAGAAGAGAGGATGCTGAACAAAACTGGTAGAGAAAGAATTCCTAGGCCTTTGCCACGTTTGTTGACCTGTCTGATCTTCAGTTCACTTACCCCACAAATGAGTCAGGCTCACCTTTGCCTCACCCAGGGACCCAGATGAAGGGGAAGGGAGCTGGCCCATGGCAGTGGGTAAGTGTTGAGGCCTTATCTTGGCTCTGCCACTTCCTAGCTGAGTGACCCTGGACACATTATTTAACCTCTCTTATCCTCAGTTTATTCATCTATACCATGAGTTAAGAATGTCTAGGGGCCGGCTCCGTGGCCGAGTGGTTAAGTTCGCGTGCTCTGCTGTGGCGGCCCAGGGTTCGGATCCTGGGCGCGGACATGGCACCACTCATCAGGCCATGTTGAGGCGGCGTCCCACATCCCACAACTAGAAGGACCTGCAACTAAGATATACAACTGTGTACAGGGGGGGTTTGGGGAGATAAAGCAGAAAAAAAAAAAAAGATTGGCAACAGTTGTTAGCCCAGGTGCCAATCTTTAAAAAAGAAAAAAAAAAAAAGAATGTCTACCTCTCTGTTGTTAGGATAGAATGATATAAAACATATAAAACTTCTTTTAAAGAGGCACTCCATAAATGTTACTTCCTTTTCCCACCTCCCTTCAAGAGGAGAGCGACTTGTTCAAAGCCCGGCATGGAGGGAGCCTCAGCCCCAGGTCTCCTTGTCCAGGGCTTCTTTTACATTATCTGCCTTTTGAGCATTAAAAAAGCACAAACTCGTAATGGGCAGTGATACTGAGACTTGTTCAAGTTCTAGTCTCTAAAATGACAAGAACCTCTGTCAAAGCAGGGCCTTCATTTCATCCTGGTGCTGTTCTTCCTCTATCTCTAGAAATCACCTTCTATGGTGAGACCAACGAGATCTGGGCCAGTCTCCTAGATTCAGCATTCTTTTGGCCTTTCTGGGTGACACTTCTTTCTGTCTGGACCTCAGAACCCAAGTCCATTACAGATCCAAGCCTGTGGGAAGATTCACTTGGAGAAGAAAAAAGGTTCTTGTTCCAGAGATGAGAGCTGCTGTCAAAATCTATGCTCCTCTTCCTCAGTAAGAGAACTCATTTTATTTGGGAAAGCAAAGTGCCCAACTAAAAAATTGCTTTTCCCAGCCCACTTTGCAGCTAGGTGTGGCCATGTGACTACGTTCTGGCTAATGAAATGTAAACAGAATTTTTTAGTTGAGACTCTGGGAAGGTTCCTTAAAGGAGACAGACAGCTGTCTGTGATGCAGGTGTCATGGCTGGAGCTCCATCCTGTATTACAAAGCAACCTTGAGGAAGGAAGCAACATGATAAGGAGGCCTGGGCAGAAAGGAGTAAGGATCCTGGGTCCCTCATGACTGGGAGCCACAATACCTGCCCTGTGCTGCCCATTGCTTCTCTTCTTGAGACCAAGAGATGGAGTGGGAGAGAGAAGGAGAGACAGAATATTCTATTTTGTTTAAACCACTGTTATTTCAAGTCCCTGTTGTCAGCAACCAAACATAGTTCCTGGCAACAGTTGGCAGCACCTCCGTGTCCCTACCCCCTACCACTTGGCCTAGAGACCTGGTCTTTTTATACAAGTAATGGATAACCTATGGAAGGGTTAGGCAGGCCTCTGCTAAGCACTTGACTTGCATCAGCTCATGTAGTTCTTATAATAAGCCCATGAGTTACGCATTAGTATTTTCACTTTACAGATGAAGAAACCAAGGCTATGGAACTTGCCCAGGGTTATATAGCCAATACGTAGTAGAGCTCTGATTCAAACTCAGTCTGCCTGCCTCTAGAGCTCATGATTTTGATCTCCATAACCAGGGTATGCTATCTGCAATTATTCTGATTTGGTATTTATCAATAATCTAGATCAAAACATGTTTCACCCTGTCTCAATGTACTTTTATTTAGAGGAGGAAAAAAAGGAACATCTCTTTAGAGATGACCTGAGTATTTTAGTATGTTTGGCAATTATATTTCATTTAGGCCCCTTGGATTAGCAATTTGGTTTCAAGATTATGCCCACCTGATCATGCTGAGAGTTTATTGCAAGAAAAGCTGGGGACCAGTCCGTTGATCCAGCGTGGTCAAATCAATGCTGAGTTAAAGACAAAGGCCCCAGAACTTTCTTCTCTTTCCACCTCTTAACTGTAATGCCTAGATCTTCTTGGTGTTCTTTTGTGTTGAGAATGGACAAAGGCCTGTAGGTTCAAATCTAAGCAACAACTTAAACCCCAGGATTAAACATTATGATGGTGAAATGAAATGGACACATTTTCTTTTCTAGAACTCCAAGAGCTTTTGAGATGGCAGATGGGCCTGGTCGGGGACCCAGCCCACACTTCCCAAGCAGCTTCATGTAATATGAGGTGTTGCTGAAGGTGGAGTGTGAGGAGGAGGCTGTGGGAAGGCAGAGGCTGCCATGTGGATGCTGTGCAGTCACTCCTCTGGGGAACCTTAAGGGATAAACCCAGGCCTGGCATGAACAGATGTGTTGGGGCTCCATGGGCAGGGGGCAGAGCTTTGAGCTCAGGCGTGTAGGGCATCTGTACTAGTTTCCTAGGGCTGCAGTAACAAAGTACCACAAACTAGAGAGCTTAAAACAACAGAAGTGCATCGTCTCACAGTTATGGAGCCCAGAAGTCTGAAACTGAAGTGTCAGCAGACTCTTCTCCCTCTGAAGGTGCCGGGTAGGATCTCTCCTAGCTTCTGGTAGCCTTGGTTGTTCCTGGTCTTGTAGGTGTGTCTTCTTGTGTCTCTTCACTTCATCATCCCTCTGTGCATGTCTGTCTCTGTGTTTCAATTTCCCCTTTGTAGAAGGACATCAGTCATATTGGTTTAGGACCCACGTTTATTACTTCATCTTAACTTGACCACATCTGCAAAGACCCCTATATCCAAATAAGGTCACATTCTGAGGGACCAGAGGTTAGAACTTCAACATATCTTTCTTGGGGGATGTAATTCAACCTATAACGGGATGAAGCCCAGATTATAGAAACAGATGTAGGAGCAAAGACAGAAGGAACCAGGAGGTTAAAAGGCCAGGAATTCTTGGGAAAATGTTAGGAGGCCCTGGACTCACATCAGTGGTAACTCTCGGAGTTCAAACCAAGTTTACCTAAATCTCCGAGGGTTCAGGAAGCTTTCCTATGAGATTTGGGCTGCATAAGTACAGGGAGAGGCAAGGACATTGCCTCCTGGAAGGGAACACCCTCTTTGATGGAGCTGTAAGAATCCTCATACTCTGGAATGTATTCGCTGTCTGCGGGAAGCCCATTTCACAATGCAATTTGCAAGTAGTTTTAATATTGATGTTAAGGTGCCTTTCCAACTGCCACCAGGAAATATAAACCTAAAATATAATCTTGCATCATGTTACAACAACATCATTAAAGTACAGAGTGGTGAATGGGGGATGTAGGTGATGTGTTTGTACTTACACAAATAGAAGGGAATCTTGAAAAAAGAGAGTTGAAAAACAATTGGTTTTTCTTCAGTGCTATCTAAGGTAGAGGGTGATGATTCTAGATAAACAGTACCAAGTAATTACCCCCAGTGAAAATAGTTAGGTTTATTCAGCTTGTCAGTGCCCCTGCCTCTACTGACCCCAATGAGTCTCAGATACGCTGCTGATCTCTCCCTGTGTGGCTGGGTTCCCAGAAAAATTCTGACTTGAGGCAGGAATCATTTCAATAGCCCCAGGTTCCCCTCAAACCAGTAAAAAGGACTACTATTTAACTCTCTTTCGGGTTGATCACAAATATAATATCCAAGCTCTGGCTCTGTGTACAAATCTGTGCTGACCACTAATTTTCCTGATTTGTAATTGCTTATCTGTGGGGCTCTTACCCTAATAATGGGTTTTTGCCTTCAGATTTTTGAATTTATGTTCACAGACACACATACCCACACCCCCTTCCCCACTCTTCCCTCTTTTGTAAGCCCATTTGGAAGAACCATGCATCTACTTTGGATTTTATTGGGAGTTCCCATCCAAGTCATCTGTTTAATCCTCTAATCCTGCAGTCAGCTCTGGGATCCAGCCTTGCCCCGGCTATTGCCTTCTTTCTAGTGACCATGGCTATGTGAGTTCCCAGATGCCTCTGGCCTTTTAACTAGATTCTAGGTACTTAACCTAGAGTCCCGGTTGCCACACTAGCCCTTCTGTTGGGATCCCTGTTACTTCCTCTGGGACCCTTCCTTGATCTGAGAACAGAGACTGTCATCTTCTTATATTTGTTCTCTCATCACCTTGCTTTGGCAAGCTGGTCCAGCTCAGAGTCCAGCAAACTTTTTCTGTGAAGGGCTGCTTAGCAAATGTTTAAGCTCTGCAGGCCATATGGTCCCTGCTGCAATCACTCAGCTCTACTGTTGTAGCACATGAGCAACTATAGACTATGTGTAAACCAATGGGCATGACTGTGTACCAATAAATATTTAGTTATAAAAACAGGCAACAGGCTGGATTTAGCTAAAGGGCCATAGACTCCCTGGTCTAATCTATAGCTCGTCTCCTTATTACCTCATTTTCCACTCTTTTTTTTTTTTTTTGAGGAAGATTAGCCCTGAGCTAACATCTGCTGCCAGTCCTCCTCTTTTTGCTGAGGAAGATTGGCCCTGAGCTCACATCCATGCCCATCTTCCTGTACTTTATATGTGGGACGCCTGCCACAGCATGGTTTGCCAAGCGGTGCCATGTCCGCACCAGGGATCCGAACTGGCGAACCCTGGGCTGCTGAAGCGGAATGTGTGCACTTAACCACTGTGCCACCAGACCTGCCTTGTCATTTTCACTCTTTTACTCCCATTTCCCCACCTTCATCCTCTTTCTTTATATTGCTGACAGTAAGGCATCATGCCTTAATATCAAATCTTAAGAGACAAATGACCACTGGTTATACCAGTAAAAATTAGGCTGTGAACCTGAGTAACAAGTCTAATTTCAGCATCCACAGGGTCTTCTTCGAGGAGGCATGTAGATTAAGGTTCCAGACGATTAATACTTGAATGACATGCCATTTAGGCAGTCTTTGCTGTTCCTTCCCTAGGAATTGGGACCCTGCCTTGACTCTCTTATATAGTCAAGGTGGCAGTCACCATTAGTTGCCTTACTCTATGCTGTTCCTTCCTATTCCTTGAGTAAGAAGCCTGGCAGCAGTGTGCTTAGGGAGGAGATATCCCTCCCAAGTACAGGGAATGAATTTTTGCCTGAAATTCATATTAGATTATGTCTCAGACCCAGTTCTAGGCAATCGTATCTGGGGAAAGTCTCCTTGCGGCTCCTAAGAAAAGAATTTTTCTCCATGATAAGAGAGACATGAGGAGAAACCCATGTCCTTCTGTCCCTGCTTTTGATTGTCGTTGTACAAGGATAATATTCTTGTGGTTGTTGTACTCATCTTGGGACCATGAGGGGTCAATCAATCGATGAATATTTTAAAGGTGGTAAGAAGGGAAAAAATGGAAAAAGTCAGTTTGATTATGGGGTGCTGCCCCATCCTCTCCGAGGTGTAGAGTATATGCCTCATATTAACCTTTTAAAAATCTGAAAGATTCCAAATTCTGAAACACATCTGGCCTCACGGGTTTTGAATAATGGATCCTGGACATGTATTAAAATTAGTATCCTGCATGGGGTCATAAAATCCCATTTCTAGGGTGAATAGTACCTCCACGCTCCAGGAAAGGCTATTTTCCATATGCTAACAAAGAAGCAAACTTTTTGCACCCAGCACCTCCCCAGAGTCTTCATCTCATGGAGCTCAAGCTTACAAATGAAAAGACATTACTGGCTACTACCCGTGAGAATTCAGTGGTAGCTTCTCCCTTGGTACACATTTGTTTTTATGAGGAAAACCCCGTCCAAGGGTACAACTAGCTGGGAGTCTCTTTCCATCTTCAAGATACAGCGGTGGAATGCAGTGAAGCAACATGGGGTCAGAGATCAAATCTCCTCTCTACCGACCTTGAGTGCAAATCAGACCGAAACACGCAATGATAATGTGTGACATCATTCTCCCTGAAGCTTCTCATTTCAACAGATTTCCCTATTTTACCATAAAAATCACTATATCTGCTTGGCTGATAAAAATCTGTTTTGATAAGGCCTATGTACTTTGGGTGGCCCACAGCAAACCTCCAAGGACTGTAAATTGCATCTTGGAAATGCAGGCTTTTTGGAGACGCGTCTGCCTCAGGACTCCAGGGGATTTAAATGCAGAGGGATTTGCAAGGTTTGCATTTTTCATTCATTAAGGCTGTGTTGCTGCCAAACTTCTCTTCCTGTTAGTCATACAGGGAGGAGGGCTCGGCACAGTGGGCTGGTCATAAATTATTGCACTGCTCAAGGCAGCCCAATGTAATACCAAGGGGGCCATAGATCTTGGCAAAGGTTTTGTGAATGATTTCTGAGAAATTCAAATGTATTGAAAAATCACATGTTCACAGAGGAATGAAAGAATTAGACTATCTTTAAATTCAGCAGGCCAAGAAGTAAGCTTGTCCTTTATTTAAACCAGTGTGAGAAACCCACAATTAGATGACTGTGAAGAGTCTATTTTTGTGGCATTCTATAGATAAATTACTATATCTAAATTATTCCTTAGTCTTGATCTGTGGTTCTTAACCTTTTTTTTTTTTTTCTGAATCCCTTTGAGAATCGCAAGAAAGCTCTGGACCTTCTGACCAGAAGTTGCCTGCAAATACACACACAGTTGTGTCTACAATTTCAGGAGATTCCTGGGTCCCCTGAGGCTCATACATAACCCTCAGGTTAAGAATCCCTGATCTTTATACTAGAAGCTCCTCAACGGTAATGATTATGTTTAGTCGTTATATCTAATTATGTCTAATCTGCATAGCATCCCTCCTGTTCATGCCTAATACCCCATTACATACTCAGAGATTCTAGTTAGTGTTTCCTGACACGAACTTACAGTAATAAACTTCCTTTCTATTTTTACAACGTTCTTTTGAAAAATCCAAGGTGTTTACTTGATTAAAAATGCACGTCTCTCTTTTAAGTAAGTTCTGCAATGTATCATTATATTCCCTTGATATAGACAAAGTCGTAAAAAAGAGTCACCTCTTCTCTAGCTCCAGAATTGCCCTGAACCAAATTTATATTTAAGCAAAATTGAAAATGCAATTGCTGCTGCTGAGAATTGCACACGAGCTGTCTAACTTCTGCCTCTTGCGGACTTTAAAAAATCCTCCTTTGTACTTACATCTTCCCCGAGCTATAGAGTAAAATGTCCCTGAGTCACTGGCTAATTGCCCTGAGGAACTCAAGGGTGGGTTTGGAAGAATTTAATTTTTTTTCCAAATTGTTTTTTTTTCTTTTGTTATGTTAAGGAGATGCAATCACCAGCCACCCTGAACCAGACCAAGCCTCACCACAAGAGCTCCGCCTATGACCTTTGCCTCATTTTTAATGCTAAGATCTCTCCAGTGGGAGCTTAGGTCTTGTTACCACAACCTGCAGTGTATGTGGAAGCATGTTTTCCAACTGAGCCTGCACAAGCGAATACCCACCTCTCCTTTTTGAATATTCATTCCCCATCTGAAATAAAAGGTCCCTGCTTCCCTTTGTTTGGACAGCCATGACTTTGGAAATGATTCCGCATGGTCTCCTGTTTGCTGCAAATATACTATACTTTGTGAGATAACTTGATTTTGGTGGAGAATCTGATTTAACTCACCATGAGGTGAACCCACTTTGGTTTCGGAAACACCTGCAAGTGTTCCACTGAGCAATTCCAGGGAGCACCATTCACACCTATTACCATGCGGACCTGAGTCCTCACTCCATTCTGGTAATAACTGCCATTCTTGAGTTCTTACTGTGCTAAGGACATGTATTATCTTCATAGCACCTGGCAAGTTAGATGTTATCTCTGTTATTCACTTGAGGAAAGGAAGGCCAAGAAAGCCATAGTAATCTGCCCAAACTGTAAAACTCGTGAATTGCAGTCACAATTTGAACCCAGACTTTTCTGACTTCAAGACCCTGCCCTTTAACTAACACACTTATCCTCTTCCTTGGTACTTTGCCAGGGAAATCAGAGTAGAGAAATGGATGGGGAAGAGATATTATCCTTCTTCCTATCCCAGAGAAGAATTCCCAGGAGATGTGTCTGAGGAGCTTCAAGGCATTGACACTTCTGTGCATACTGGCCAGAGTTCCCACTGATGTGTGATGTGATGTGGGTGGGATGGAACCTTGTGAAGAACTTTTATTATTGGAGAAGATTTGAAGATAAATTGTTGAAGATTATATAGGGTGGCCCCAGGAAAAAAACTGTAAAGCAGGCAGACATTGTCGTGGGTCCCCTCGGCTGACTTTCATCCTTTTGTGCCTTGAGTAGCACCACTCTTTTCACAGGTGAAAATGCACCAGTGTGGGGAGTTTGGGTGTTTTCTCACTGACCTATAGGAAAGTGGCAACAGTTTACTATACAGGCTTTTGTTGCCAGGTAGCAAGGGTTGGGGGCACGTGGGAAGAGGAATTCGCAGAGAAGGGTATGGAGGCTGGGAAATTCAGACCCTGATATAGGTGTGTGTGGGACGGGATGGGGGTGTGCAGGAGGCACATGTGCAAGCTAGCTAAAAAGGGACCTATTTCTCTTTTCTTGGGTCTGATTGGGCTAGGAGGTGCCCCTGGGGACATCTGGCTTGAGAAGGATTTATCCTCCAGTCTGAGAGCACTGACCATATCATCTAGGTCTCCCAGCTCTGCTCCCTGAGCCTCTAATTGGCCTGTTCCCTGGGAAAACCAAGAGGTTGTGGGCAGCAACAGAATCTGGACTAGTGAGTGAAGAAGGTGAAGAAGAAGAAACAGGTACTATTCAGTTCTATAATTCCAAGCTAGACCTTAGAGAATGGAAATAGATTACCCTGGAGTTTATGCCTTAACAAAATGGGACTAAAAGAGAGTTACCTGGCTGGAGCCAAGGTTGGCAGAGTGTGTAGGATGGAGGGGAAGGAAGAGGAGGGACGTTGTGTTGGAACATTCTGCGCAGAAATGTCCAGGATAGAAGCATGGGAGCCTAGGGCAAGCCTCTCCATAACCCCACGTCACCCCTGGAGAGGGGCCAAAGTCTCCTAGAAACTGTGCACACTGCCCCAAATGGACTTCTCCTCCTTGTCAGCAGGTCAGGCCATTTGGGAGCACTATCCTTCTGTGTGCAGAAGGCTCGTGCCTGACCCATGATGGGCATTGGTGGTGTGGAAAGAAAAGCCTCGGCAGAATTTGGATGAGACTGCATGGTGGGCTATCCACCCTCACTGTAACGGAAACTACTAAATTACTTCATAGAGTTAAAATGCCCCAAGGGTAATTGGCAACTTTAAAAAACTTAACATGGAGAATCTTTCCTGATTCTTACCTAAAACGACATTTTGATTGGGGTTAAAAAATTAAGCTAGTCCATACCGTTGCCCAGAGGGTGCTACAAAGTCACAGGATACTAGAGTCTGTTGTTGGAGGTCCCCAGATGTGAAAAAAGTCACAAACAAACTATAATTTTTTGGACTGTGTGTAAAGCCTTAATGCAGAGATTGAGCTACAAGGCCACCAAGTGATTCAGTGTGGAAGACGAACAAACAATCCTGGTTATCCAAATTCCAGTCTCCTAATACTTCTTTTTCTGCATGTGAGCACTAGCCTATGCCCACTCTTATCCCTCTAGACAAGTATTCTCATCTCTGGACAGGATCACAAGTAACTGAAGGGAAAGTACAAGAACAGTAACCTGAATTTCATATTCAAGGCAAGGCAGGGCTAGAGTCCTGGAAGGTGGGAAAAGTTAGAAAGTATCCTTCTTTTTCCAAGGGACAAAGAAGGAATATTCTAGCATTATTTCTCTTCTTTACCCTTCTACAATTTTCTCCTCATTTCCATTAAAAAAACACACATGTTCAATATCTTCTGTGCTTAAGATGTGCCAAGCATCACGAAAAGTCCGAGGATGGACATGCCATGGTTCCCTTACTGGGGCGTGTTCTAGTAGGGGAATATGACAAGTGTTAAACACAAAAATGTATGGTACAAGGCCCATTTGGTAAATACAAAGATGGTGCTTGAGAGGCTCAAATGGGGAAATGTGCCCCTGTTGGGAAGGATCAGGAAAGGCATTTTGGAGAAAGTAACATTTGAAATGCTCGTTGAGAAATGAATAACATTTAATTAGTGGGAGGAAGATTGAGGGTTGGGTGAGTGTGTGCCAGGAGGAGGAAACAGCTTGAGCAAAGGCCCAAGGACAGAGTGGCCTGGGGGACGACTGAGAAATAGCTGGGAGGTTAGGGGGATTGAAGAATATGGTGTGTATAGAATAGGACCCCTGAGGCAATAGTGTGCCATAATCTGCTCTTTCAACATCACTAACATAGCCTGCCCCCATAGCAGGTGCCTTAAGAGCCAGTAATTGGACAGAATATAGACCAAGTGATAAAGAGCAGACGGCAGGATTTTCTAGACTCACCTACATTTCCGCTTCCCCCCCATTTGTATTCCCCCCTCCTTAAATTTCCAACTCTTACAGGAAGCAAGCTTGGCCTTCCATACTAGTAAAGAAGTCTCTATCCATTCTGCTTTGGAAAATACAGCGTTGGATTTTTAAATACACAGCCAAACTTTCCTTAATAATAAGTAAAAGACAACTTTATGTAACTTTTGCTTTGAATGTAAATCTCAAGTTAACATTTCAGTTTCTCAGAATTACTATGGCTATAGCTACGTGCCCTGATGCTAAGCAAGACAGGACTTACCAGCTATTCAACAATCCTAAGCAAGTAGCATGTCTGAACAAAGAATATTTTGACTCCTTTACATAAAAAATTTTTTAAATTTTGTGACATATATTATTTAATGAAATATTTTGTGGGGGAAACTACACCACTCAATTCCTCTGGAATTTGGGGACGTCTAGGGCTGCCTTGACTCCAATGGATTTTCTTGGCATCATTCCATTCCTAGGTAGAGATTGTTCATGAAAAGATTCAGTCTCTTTATTTGGAAGAAACCATAGCAGTAGAAAGGTTCACCAAGTCAAAACCCAATAATGTTAGATCAGATTTCGACAAATGTTCATAGGAGGACACCTATATAAGCAGGCCCTTCACTTCTTGGGAATGAAAGTGAAACGTGATAGAGTCAGGGAAAGAATACATCTAGAAAAACCTCCCAGTCATAAAATTCCCCACATAGTATTAGAAATTCATTGAAAGCTCTAAAATGCAGATATCTGTTTGAAGAGTTGAACCCATTTGTCGTTCAAGTGGTGCAAATTACTTTCTTCGGATACTCTTTTACTCTCATTTCACAGGTTGAGCCCAGGCATATGGAAGCATTGGAAGTATTGGTAAGAGGTTGGTGGTGGGAAGAGAAGGGTTCATTTTTAAGCAAGGGACTTTGTCTTTCTAGTATTATTAGATGGGTTTCTTCTTGTACAGGGGAATAGACACTAGTATAATTACATGGTCTTTATGACATCGAATGGAGACTACCTCAGGGTTCTAGAAGACTCCAGGAGCTGGAGGGCAGCTCTGTTACAGGGTATATTGCAGGCTCTGGGTGGTAGGAGAGGGAGGTTGGGAGATGGGAAGGTTGTAAACCCAACAACACCTACTTCAAAATGTTGCCCAAGGACCTGGTGGTGGGAATTGCTCCTTGACTGAAAAAAACTTGAAAACTACTTGTGACTCACTCAGTGTCTGAATAGCTTAAAATAAATACTGTAGAGCTGTTTTGAATTTTTCCCCTTCCTGTAGTGAATTAGAGGGATCTGGTAGACAAGATGGTTACTTTGGAGTGAAACAGTCTCTGGTCCTTATCCTAGTTCTGTCGCTAATGTGCTATGTGATGCTGAGCGTATTCCTTAACCTCCCTGAGTGCCCTTTTTTGCCCCCATGTATAATAGAAGAGGTAATAATTCTATATTATAGTATAATAATACTATAATAGTATTTCATATAATAGCATAATAATAGTCTTTCAGGGTTAATGTGAGAACTAAATAAAATAGTGTATGTTAAAAAAGCTCAGCAGGATACTTTCAGTAAATACTTTTCTTACATTTCTTAATATTCTTATATATATATACTCATGATACTCTTAAATATATTTCTTTCCCATAATGCTTCATGCCATTTTGGAATTCCGGAAGGACAGTCTCACAGTGAAGAACAGGCAGGACAGTGGGGTTATTCACGATAGGGTCCTCCAGGTCTTCTCAGCTGCAGCCTACACCTCCAGGGCCCTGAAGCTGACTCACTCTCTCAGGAGACTGGGAGCAGAAGAAATGGACTTTGGTTCACAGCCAACTAGAGCAGAGCCTTTCCAGAGCTGTCCTAAGCCCAAGGCGTTTCCCTGGAACGGGACCAGCCATGAATGGAAGAGGCCTGGCTTCGTTGCGTTTGGCTTGCGTTGGAGTTTCCAAAGAACTCTGCCAGGATCCCGCCAGACATGAGATGCTGTTCCCTTTTTCCACAAAGCTGTTTATGTTAATTAATCAAGGCATTTTGGAGCAAGAATGCTTCATGTAGAGCATATTTCCCACAAACATTCCAGGCCGTAACCCATCTTCCAAGCTGAAAATATTTTATATGTTCTAACCCCTAAAGCTTTATAAATTACCATTCGAGCCAGAAGCAGTGATGGTTTGAACATGTTCCTTAATTGAATGTCATTTGAGATGAAAAAAAAATCAATAGTTATCCTAGCAGCCATCGAATACATTATAGAACTAACTCTAGCCTCTCTAATTTGCATGGTTAAAAGCACTTTCAGAAACCATAGTTCTAAAGAGAAAAAAATAATTGGGGAGTTACTATGTGTTGATGTGTTGATTCATTTTGTGCATTTTTCTTTGGGGCAAAGTTTGATATTTTTACTAGATGGGTCAATTCCTTTATGTTATGGGAAATGGCTTTGCAAAATGTGGTTCATCTGACACAGCATGAGAGTATAAACCTTGTTAATGGCACATCTAAGCTTAACCCAGCTCCCCGACAAAAAGGAAGATCGATTCCTGGGCCATCATGACAAGCAGTGGAGTTTCAGGGGGAGGAGCGAGGAGGTTAAGATTTTTTCCTATTGCTTGGAGTACCCTTTGGGAGGCAAAGGGAACTTATTTTGCTCTTCAGATTGTGCTTTCAATTTTGTTTTCCCCCTTTTTATTTCCCCGTGTAGCTGGTTCAAAGAGAGGTGGGACTGAGGTAGCCCGTCAGTTGGCAGGGGCCCTTGGACCTTTGGAAGTCCTAGAGCGAACTGAATAGGGCTCTGGGAAAGGGAAGCGCTGGCCAACTGTTCTTGCTTTCGTGTGGAAGGGCTCTTTCCTTGAATTTCTTGTCTCCTCCTGCCTCTGGAAGTGTAGGACGCTGGGGATAAGGTCTGATGTGGGTCTGTAATAATGATTCTAAAATGTGTTTCCCAGTCCAGCTGTATCAGCATCACCAGAGAACTTTAAGAAACCCAAATTCTCAGGCCCCACCCCAGATCTACTGAATCAAACAGTTTGTGGGTGGAGCCCAGTAATCCATGTTCTAACAAGCCCTCAAGGCGGTGCTCAAGCAGGTTAGAGTGGAGAACCTAGCCTAGGAAAGTCCAGCCCACTTCTAGGCCACGCCTTAATTAAGCTAGAGGGGCTATTCCTACCCAGCTCAACAGAGCAGGAGAGATTTGGTATCAGAACCTCAGTGGGTAACAAAGCACGTGTGCATGGGATGGCTCTGTACATGCCCTTTGGGGACCTGCAGCAGCAGTATCTGGCTGAAGAATCAGGATTTTGACTCAATTTGCTTCTTGAAGGCACAATTTAGACACTAGCCCTGTCTTCCAAATATATTTTCTATACTAGCAGTTGGGCACTCTGAGCCCTGTTACTGGTTTAACCACTGCTTCATTGAAAGATCTTATATAAGCCATACTCCACGCGTTAGATTGGGAGTGCTTCCAGCCAAGGCAAGTGTAAGTCCAACAATCGGGTTGATGCTTGAGGCGGAGGCCATTTGCTGCTTCTCCTGGGTCTCCAATGCCCTCATGTTGCCGCTTGTATACTGAGAGCTCTTTTGACGGAGTGTCTCTCTCAGTACTTTTTTCCCAAGTTAATTGGTTATTGTGTTCATCCCAGCTTGCCCTTGAAATTAACTGGTTCTGGTCGGTGGACTGAAGTGTGAAAATTTCGAGTCCTAATTCAGCCCAGTGGGTGAAAGTTTCTGGGCACTGGACCCATTCAGATTTCTCAGTCTTGTGACTTTCCACCATCTGATATTTATGTGGGGCTGAAAAGTCATCATATGAAGGGTTGTATGTACAAACAGCTCTTTGTTATAGATGTTAGTGCAGTAGGAAGAATGTAGGTTTATAAACGAGAAAGACATGGGTTTGAATCCAGATTCTAGCACTTACTAGTCCAGTGGCCTTGAGCAAGTTGCTTAGTTTTAGTTTTCTCAACTTGATATAGGAATGACAATTTCTACTTTCTAAATTAGAGCTAGTATAACCAATGTTTAATGGTAATTTTTACTGTTGGTATTAATAAAGTGATAGATCCAAGCTTTTTGGAAGTTGAAAAGTATTTTCCATTTGGTTTGGAATGGATCATGTATCTTGTGGTTGTTTTCCCACTTTGGTTTTATGTTTGCAATGCTATGTTTTGGGGCTAATTATTAATATTATTCTTTAGTCAATGAGCACGTACATTGACAGGGGCTTGAAAGTTACTGGATATAAGGAAAAGGCCAGAATAAAATGTAACATCCCCCGTAAGTAGCTGACAAGGTATAAGGCTGGATAACTGAGCCAAAAGGTTTTGGTATTTTTAATCATGCTTTTAAAGAGAAGGAGTGTTTCTCCTTCGTTTCCCTCTGCTGTTGGTTTTATTGGGAGAGGTGTGCCTTACAGAGGTAAGTGAGGTCGAAGAGCCTCAGTTCTGGCACCTACCAGCTGTATGGCCTGGGGCAAGTTGCTTAACCTCTGAGACTTTTTTCATCATCTATAAAAATAGACTAATACCTAGTTTTCAGTGGTGGTGTAAGGTTAGAGATTCCAGGTAATCCCAATTATCGGCCTTAGATAATCCAAAGAGAATGAATTTCTCTTTGACTTTGGAGGCATTCCTTTTTTCCTACAGATTTATCTTCCTAATTCTTTGCTTAGGCTGAGATGAAAATTCCCTTACATTATGGAACTTATTCTCCTGTATCGTGGGAATACATCTGGGTGGAAGAAGACTGCCAAGGAGACATGCAAGCTTTTTGCAGATAATTGAGAGTTGGCTGTCAAATGGTGGTCAGTTCAAAGGTCACAGGCTATTGGAAATACCATCAGTGCTCGTTTATGTGCCAGCTGGTGCTCCATCTGTGTGCCAGATGGAGGGTGAGCAGAGTGATGTCGAGCGGGCAAATGAGAAGTGAGTCTGTGCTCAGACAATCAGGCAGGCCTAGATGGGGCCAGAGAGGACACCCTCCACGTTGAACGTGGCCGGTTCTCATAAAGCAACACAAATGACTACTCCAGGGATACCCTGGGAAAAATGCAAGGGGCGCTACAGCTCATTTTTCTCCTGCAAAATAATGATATAGTGTGTACCTCACATTATTATCCTAAGGATTAAAAGAGATGGCTATATGAAGCCAGCCCATAATAGACTACTTTATAAAGGAGTCTCTTTAAATCCTTATTGCCCTTGAATATTTTTCATGATTCTGTTTCCTTCTTCTCTCCCAGAAAAGCAACATTTCCAATCTGTAAGGCATAAAAAATAGATTATTTCCACCTGATATGTCATACTATGACCTGCCAGAAAGAAAATGTCTTCACTTCTTGAGGAAAGTCGCTAATTCTTTCTCTTCTTCTTGCTCCAGAATAGACCTATAACCCAGTCCTTTCATTCCAGGCACGCGAGGCACTGCTGGGTTCGGACAGGAATGCAGAAAAGCTCCTAAGGTTTTTGGGCCCTCCTTTTGCACAGATGTTGAAACAAGAGAGGGTAGGACCTGGACCTCTGGGAGCATCCTCACACCTGTTTTTGATTTCAAATTCTAAGTTATCTGGTCTCCTTTTCTTGAGAATCTTGTTGAGGGTAATTTGTATTTGTTCTTTTTTTTCTTGAAATATGGTAAATCAATATTTTCCTTGATGGTTATTTTATCTATCCCCATATTTCAATGAATGCCAAATTAACTTGTTTATTCATACTTTTTGTTCTTTTATGCAAAATAGAAACTATGTGAGTTGAAATAGAGACTATTGAACTGACTTATGAAGCGGCCGCTTGACGATGTAGAGAAATTATGCGTGCTCTCCAGTTCAACAGGCCTAGGCTCAATAGACTCAAAAGAGTCAGTTGAATGCCAGCTGTGTGACTTCAGACAAACCACTTAACCTCTCTGGCCTTCAATTTCCCTATCTATAAAAGGAGAATAATGATGCTTATTTCGTAGAATTATTGTGTAGGTTAAAGATAATACTGTATTAAGGGACTTTGCACAAGGTAAGTAATAAAGTATAGCTATGGTTAGATTCTAACACTAGAAACTGTAACGTTTGTCTGAAAGTTTAACAGAAGTTAGGCTCTGCACAATTACCCTCTGAGGCACTATCGTTCTTTTGTTGTAGACAAAGGAACAGAAGCTCAGGGGGTCAAGTCACATGCTCAGAATTATGCATCTAGAGAATGAAAGAACCAGGAGTTAGCCCAGATTTTTTGACCCCAAATTTAGGGATCCTGTTACTCCGTACCAGCCACTCTCTCATGATGAAAACCTGATTCTTTGTGGTATCATGGGACCAAAAATTGTGAACGCCAAAAACACACACTTTACCTATTCCTCTTTAAAGCACTAATTGCCTTCTGCCTTGCAGTATGATTACGTATGCATATGTAATAGTTTTTCTTTTAGCCTATGGAAAAGAAAAACAAAATCAAAGCAGAGCCTGAGTCTGGGCATCCTTGTCTTCTCCACAGTATCAGCGTAGGGCGGCCCTGGAGCCAGTGGGTACTCAACATATGTTCGTGGAATAAATATAGAGCCGAGTGGTAAGGGTTTATATCCAGCTTTGTGTAATAGTTACGCCAGCATGCCATCCCACTTCTCTTTTATGTCTCCCAGAGTTGAAGCTTTATAAACAACTTTTTACACCTGTGTCTATTCCTAAAACGCTTGAAGTGGTTCAATGCTCAAATTAATCTGTACCTGACTTCGCTGACTCACGTGGAGAGGTCAACAAGTTCACAGGTTGATGAGGACACAGGACAGGCATTATATAATCTATCGAGAGGCAAGCATGGGCATAGCCAAAAATTCGTATGCAAATGAAACGTCGTTTAAGTCAGTCAATTAACAAAAGTAGATGTTGCAATCGTTTCCAAGCAATACTCTGAAAAAGATTCATGTAGTCGAGGGACTTATCAGACACCAAAATCTGAAAGCATTCATCTGCTAGGCTAAGTTATCCTGGGGGCTCCTCGGCCCACCTCGCCTTGCCCATGAGCAGCTCTGCTCTTTAAGCAGCTTTAAGCTATAAGTGATTCTACACGTACAGTTATGGGGGTGCTTCTGGTCTGTTTTATGCTGTATGGACCTGCCCCCATTGAGAAAGGAGTTAGTCTCAGAATTTACTTAGTGACTCCTGGAGAATAACACCAGTCAGACATATTCAACATGCCGAGCATTCGGTGCAGTGTAAGGGAAAATTCATACTGACAACTAAGTCTTAGCGGATGTGTTTTCAGAACTAACCAACTCGAGGAATAAATTAGGGACTAAAGGAATAAATTAGGGGCTCAGATGAGTTTCCACTGAGGTAGGGAGCAGTGGTGGGAAGGGTCACATGCTTGGGACTCTGGAGTCATCATTTTCCTCTTTCAGCGTAGTGACTGCTTTTTGGCTCTGCACTATTGTATAAGTTTATTGTACTCCCTTGTGGCTCGGTTGGTTCATTTAGAACAGTGGTTCTCAACTGGGGATCATTTTGCCCCCTAAAGGACACATGACAATGTCTGGAGACATTTTTGGTTGTCACAACTGGAGGAAGGGAAGGTGGTGCTGCTGGCGTCTGGTGGGTAGAGGTCAGAGATGCTGCTAACATCCTCCATTCTGTGCATTCTGTTCCCTCACCAAAGAATCATCCAGCTCAAAATGGCAATAGTGTCAAGGCTGAGAAACCCTGATTTAGAGAGACATTGATAACATCCCGAATCTACCCCCTGGAATGGAATGTTAGGCAATTTACTTTTTTAGAATGCTGTGAACTCCTTGGATAAAAGATGCTGTGTAAGTTTAAAAAAAAAAAAAAAAAATCATGTTGCCACATGTCCCCAGGCCTCAGTGAAGCTTGCTGACAGGGTCTGACTCAGCTCTTTCCCACATTTTAAAGGGTTATATTTGCTCTTGTTAGGGTTTTTCTTTTTTTAGAGCTTGTTTATCCTCCTAAAGTACTTTGAATTTTAAAGGTTTGGTCCTGAACTATCTAGTTACCTAAGTCATTTCTGGCATAGTTATCAAGATTCTTAAAGAGAACTTTTCAAACTGGTCTTTGTTCTAGACTAAAGGATTAACTATTTTCCTGAGGTCAAGGAACCAGGTGAGGCTTTAACAGTGATCCCATTGCTGGCTGACCTGACAGCTTGCCCACAAGCGAAAAAGAGTGAAGTTAGAAAGAGCAGACTGAGTCTTTCACTGGCTCTTCTCTTCCTTTTGCTCCTGGAAAATTCTCTTCAGCAGCCCCTTGGGATTCACCCAGAGAATGACAAAGAAGGGAAAAAACAATTTCCAAAGTAGACACTCACAAGAATCGTATTTATTTTTTCTGGAACCATCTAGGAAAAAAGAAAACAATCACACAGACAAGACAATTTTAAGCCCAGCCCGCTTCTGATTTAAGTCCTTTCCTTTCTGCTAGCCTGTCAAAACTCAACTGCATCATATCACGTTGGTCTGAACACTAGATTGGTGCCGGAGGTATTTTTGGAACTCTTGTGACTTTGGCCGATTCTAGAAAATATCAAATGTGTCAGAAATCTGGGAGGCCAGGGGAATGAAGACATGGAGTTTATTTTCATGGAAAGTTGGTTGTGTACTTAGGTTGCTGAGAAAATTTTCCCTATGAAAAGATGATTTAACTAAGGCTGAAGATTAGGGGGAACAAAATGAAACCGCTGAAGGTCAGACAAAGGAATAGAATTTCTCCCTAAGAAAATTTACTTTGGCATAGAAACCTCTACCCCATTATCCAAGGAAGAGCATTCTAGCAGCCCTGTTAATAATATTTCATATTTGGTCAATGAATTCCTTTAGTGGATGGCAAGAATCATTAAAGATATTGCGAGCTGGAGGGTACCGCTGGAAAGCATTGAAGGAAGATCCAAGGAGACTGCTCTGAGAGTGGGGAAGTGAGAGCTAGAGAAATAGGCTACCTCTGGTTGTTGTAAACTGCAGTATTGCTCTCTGCCTCACATTTGACATCTCCGGGATAGACATTCTCTAGTTTTCTTCTTTCCACTGTTTGAAGGGCATTATGGGAATACAGTTGGCTCATGGTGATGACATTAGCATTATGAATAATGCTTGGGGGCTAGACCTAGGATGCTGAGAACTGACTATTGGTTTCCCAGAACATTTTGCACAATAACGTCTGGGATGCCAGGTCAGCAGAGTGGCTTCAGAGGAAATGCAGGCGGCAGAAATCCATTGGAAGTAGATGTTAAAAACTAGATATTTAAACAGAGAATTTTGCAATAGTTTCTTTGTTTTGTTTGCACTGTGGTATGGTGGTGCTTACCTTCCCATAATTTTGTTATTCTTTATTCATCGAATTATATAGCTTGAAAAAATATTCCTTTGCCGCTACTTAAGTGTGACCTCTCGGCTTCCTATGATTCCTGTAATCAGTCACGGGATTGGCAGAAATTCATGACTTATCACGAAATCAGCAGCATCTATGTGCTTGTTTAGGTTTTTCTCTTCCATGTAGACTGGAATTACATTAAAGAAGAAAGTAGCGCTATCTGGTGGGTAGAACATTAAGGTAAGAATGAGGTTTCCCTTGCAGGATAGAGGTGTAAGCAGGGAGATTTGACTCTTGTAGGAGAAGAGCAAAAAGATGTTGTGGTTCAAGAGTATTGGTTATAGCTACAGTGGGGAAAGAAAGCCTGCTAATGCTGGGATTATTTTTAATAACGTTAAAAAAAATTGCTGCTAACAAATTAGGATGCAAAGTGGTATAGAGTAGTATAGTTGGCAAGTGTTATCTTAAAGGGCCCGATAGTAAGTATCTTAGGCTGTAGGCTGTACAGTCTCTGTAGCAACTACTCAATTCTGCCATTTTAGTGTGAATGCAGCATCGACAGACAGTAAGGAAACGAATGGGTGTGGCTGTGTTCCGGTGAAGCTTTATTTATGCACACTGCAATTTGAATTTCATGTAATTTTCACATGTCACAAAAATGGCATTCGTTTGATTTTTATCAACCACTTAAAGACGTAAAAATCATTCTTGGTTTTCATACCGTGAGGTGGCACAGCAGACTTGGCACGTGGTCTGTAGTCTGCAGACCCCTGGTTTAGAGGAAAGCACTGAGATTTTGGAATTAGATAGACTCAGGTTAAAAATCTGGCCTCACCGACGTCTAACAAACTGCTTGATCTGCCTGGGGGCACAAATCACTTTTCTAAGCTTCAGTTTCCTTGTCTGGAAAATGGGGATAGTAAAGTCTCCCAACCATGGTTATTCTGAGTATTAAAAAAGACAACATAAGTAAAATGCCTAGTACTCTGTCTGTTCTCCCTTAATAAATGGTAACAAGATACTAAAGACTATTATCATTAACTCCCCGTACCAAATTTCAGAGTCACCCACATTTGCAATATGAACACACCATTGTACATTTGTTTGAAAGGTAGCATTAGATCAGACTTTCTCAAGTTGGTCACTTTAGTTTTATTCCTCAAGGATTGTCTTCATCCAAATACATTTCTGTAGTCTCTGCTGGAGTCTACAGATCCAGACTTAATATGCATGAACCCTGTCTGTATATCCTTTCCCACACCAACAGATAAATTAATATTCAAATCATGTTTTCCCTGAACCTCCTTACATGGCTCCAGGGAGAAATCTGTCAGGTTCAAATTGCAAGTTAAACCTGAGATTTGCTGTGTTCCTGGTTTGTGCTTCTCATCAGACTTGGGAGGACAAGAGTCTTTGGTTTCACTTTAGCCCCTTATGTCTGTGACAAAGCAAGAGGTATCCATGAGAATATTGTTTGCATAGCTTTAGCTAGATGGTGTAAACAAGCACTTATAAGAAATTTTATTTAGAATAAGTCGTCACATCTAATTCTTCAAAATACAAGCATTTCTCCAACCCCATAATCTGTGAAAATAGTTTCTCAAGAGAGCTTCCAGCCTCCAAATCTATGTTCGGCTGAACTAGATACTTAATTAGACTTTCCATTTGAGAGAAATAACTCTGATTCTCCATCTCTTATTCTGACAATTCCAAATCAAATTTTGAAGAACAGTAGGATCTATGGAGCCAGGACTAGGGTGCATCTACTGAGAAATTTGTTTTGCATACAAAATTTATGGGGTGCCAAAAAACTCAGTAATCAAGATAAATGATATTTTAATGCAATATTTAAAAACAATTAAAATCCACAGTAAACAAAATTTTAAATAAAGACAGGATCAGTAACAGTGCTGGCCAAGCCATATTGGAGCTTAAGGCAAAAGAAAAAAATCAGTAATAGTGATCCAACAGATCTTATTTAGGCTCCTTTATAGCTATTTCTCCCTGGGAGGCTGTGCCTAGAATTATTACTGTAATTAAAAACTTGACTTAGAAACTGAGCTGGTTCTGTTGCGCTTTCCCCCCTTCACTGCTTATTCTTTCTTTCCACAGTCTCTTCTTTGACTATTCCTTTCCCTCCCTTTCTTCTGTTATCACTCGCTCACATTTCTTTCTGCTACTTTCTTTCTGTCCATCAGCTTTGATCCATCTACTTTTCCCCAGATTTTGCAAGGAAAAGGGTCAAAGAGCCCTCTCCTTTATAATAACTCAGTGGTTTCCTATAAGTCAGTATTAACTCTAAGGCTGAAATGCCTTTTGTTGATGGTGGTTTATGTCCTCTTGGCTTGAAGCTGACATGGTGACCTCTTTAACAGTTCTCATGATTCCCTGGGGTATGGAAGTCTCCAGTCTGGAAACATGGCGCTACGTGAAAGCTGATAAATCACAATATGGTCGAGGGATTTCCCTTCATTCTATCAGTGGCAATCTTGGAGTAAGTGTTGATGAATGTAATGGGCCACTCTTCTGTGATGGCTGACAGTCACCAACACATTCCTAAGAGGAAGTTTTGCAAACCAAATATTTAAAGTAAGCACCGTTGGGATGTGTAGGACTATTAATGTGGCAGCATCTGGCATTTATAATCTGAACAAAAGCTCTCTTCCTCTTTCTTAATCTTTATCCCAGATGGGAGCATGGCTCAGTACCAAGTAAGTTCTCAGTTTTTCTTCCCAGGGAAAGCTAAGCCAGAAGCACAGACTGCCACAGGGAGTGACCATGGGAATAGGGGTCAGAGCTCTCATATATTCCATGCAATAGATAGAGCACCACGGGCACATCATCTCTGATGAGCAATTTTAAATGCAAGCAGTTACATTAGCACTGATTAAATCCAGCCCTGTGGTTCTGTAGCAGATAATCTGGCAGAATCATGATCTGGGGATTTTTTTTTTTACTACTATCCAGTGTTTAAAAATGTATTTGGCTCCTCTGATGCCCAAAAGTATATATATGTGTGTTATAGTTCCTTTAGTCCAGAAGTTTAAGCTCTAAAACAGTAAAATAAACATATCATATGTTTATTCACATATTGTCCAAACACGCACCAAGTGTTTTTTGTGGTTGGTTTGAAGTTTTGATTCTGGTTTTCTGTATTTATTTATTTTTCTTTTAAGAAAAAATATGAGTATTCTCTGCTGGGACAGGGTGGGAGTTGGGGAAGGTAGCTGTTTCCCGATGATGGGAGAAACCGAATTTAGTTCCTTCAGACTTGGAAAGCTTCCTGCATTAAGGAGAATTAGAGATGAGCTTGAACAAGACAGAAAAACGGAATTCTCTGAGTTGCTGAGGGGAACCCTTTTCTGGCCAGGGGAGAACTAGTGGCTTTCTGAGGTAAATCCAAGGGAGGGACAGAGCAGGGTTCTCAACCTTTTGCATGCATCAGAATCACCTGGAGGGCTTGCTAAAACTTGCATCGCTGGTCCCCACCCTCAGAGTTTCTGATTCAGCAGGTCCAAGTGAGACTTGAGTGCGGGCATTTTAAACAAGATTCCAGATGATACGAGGCTGCTGGTCCAGAGACGACGCTCTGAGAACTACTGCTATTGAGTAGTAGTAGTTTCTTACCTTTACTGGGTAATGGACTCCTTGGGAATCCAAAGAAAGCTGTTTGATTCTGCCTGGAAAACTACGCAAACAAAAATGTGAAATTTTGGATCTAGCTTCAGGATCCAGATTAATCCACATTTTTTCGTGTTGCTCAGTTTGAGACGGCTTACACTATCCCCACCTCCTTGATTCTTTGCTTAGGGACTTCATTTATTCCACCAAACCTTGTAAGATGTCATGGGATTCTGACTTCAGGGATAACTTAATTAAGGCAGCTGGATTTTACTAACATTCTTGAAGATGGAAAAGGGTTTGTAGAAAAAAATCATTAAAAAACCCCCAAATATTTAAAACTCTGTGTAAATGTTTTAACAGAGTTTGTTCTGGCACACTGTAGGTACTCAATTCACTTTTTTTTTTAATGATTGGTACCTGAGCTAACAACTGTTGCCAATCTTCTTTTTTGCTTATTCTTCTCCCCAAAGCATCCCCAGCACATAGTTGTATATTGTTGTTCTGAGTGCCTCTGGTTGTGCTATGTGGGATGCCACCTCAGCATGGCCTGATGAGTGGTGCCCTGTCCGCGCCCAGGATCCAAACCAGCGAAACCCCTGGCCAACGAAGAAGACTTGAATTTAACCACTAGGCCACAGGGCCGGCCCCTCAACTCATTTTTTTTTTTT
Organism: Equus quagga; assembly: GCF_021613505.1. Lineage (NCBI taxonomy): Eukaryota > Metazoa > Chordata > Mammalia > Perissodactyla > Equidae > Equus > Equus quagga. Next base: position 32,165,867 of record NC_060269.1, on the reverse strand, counting down.
TTAAATTTTATTTTTTCCTTTTTCTTCCCAAAGTCCCTCGGTACATAGTTGTATATTCTTCGTTGGGGGTCCTTCTAGTTGTGGCATGTGGGACACTGCCTCAGCGTGGTTTGATGAGCAGTGCCATGTCCGCGCCCAGGATTCGAACTGACAAAACACTGGGCCGCCTGCAGTGGAGCGCGCGAACTTAACCACTCGGCCACGGGGCCAGCCCCCCCCAATTCATTTTTAAATGAGTCAAATAAAACTATAACCCTCCTCTAAAGAAGGTTGACGTTGAGTTAAAGGATGAAGGGAAGCTGCAGCATTCATAAAATATGTTGAATACATACATTTTAAGTGTTGTGTGCAAGTGTCAAGCAATTGATTCTTAAGGAGAGGCAATCTCCAGAAGTAAGTAAATAAAGAAACGCTAATTCTCTCTGAATTTTGTCAATCATGGACTATGGTGTAAGATGACAGCACAGCAAACTGCAAAAGACTTAATCTTGAATTCAGGGACTTATGTTTACTGGCTGTGTTGCCCTGCAAAAGCTATCACCATCTAGAACCCCAGCTTCCTTCTCTGTAAAATGAGGATATTACCTATCTTACAGGTCCTTGTGAAGATAAGATATACACAGTAACTTGCCTGGCGTATGGGAGCCACGCAATACAGACCCTGGGGAGTAACTTTTCCACGGCTCAGTACTCCCCTTTCATCCTTTCAGGTGGTTCTTCTCCCAGACTTGGATGGTTCCTCACTTGCAAGTGCTCATCAGAACTCTGCCAAATTTTCAAAGGGAGTCAACCTTCTGCAGGTCTCGGGAATTCTCTCTCCATACAGCTGTTCTCTCTCTGGTACTCGGGCCTGTGAACTGTAGCCACATCACTTTCCTGCGGCTTTTGTACATCTCCTCAACGCAGAGCGTCTCCTGGGTTCTGCTTGAGGTCCTGCTCTGCTCTGCTGGCTGGAAACTCTCCCAAAGCAGTAAGGGGAGCCAAGTGTGGGGCTCACATCATTTGTTTCCTGGCTCTCGGGCATCACTATCATTCAACGCCTGACGTTTAGTGTTTTGGAACTGTTGTTTCATACATTTTGTCCATTTTTTGGATCGTTGTTGTTTCAAGCAGTAGAATAAATCTGGTCTCTGTAACTCCATCTTGGCTGGAAGTGAAGATTCATCATTTTTTTAACTTATTTTTTTCTTTTGTATTTTGAAATCTATCATACATAAATAAGAGCATTTAAATTATACAAGTACTTTTTAAAATAATAAAACAAACACCCTCTCATATCAACCAAGTTTTAAATTAGAACATTGAGAGAGTCTTAGAATTTTCCTCTGTGCCTCTCCCTAATTCTATTCCCTTCCTTTCTCCCCAGAGAAAACAATTCCCCTGAATTGTATGTCTATCATTCACTTTTTTTCTTTGTATTTTTGCCACCAATGTGTACATGCTTAAATAGTATCTTTTTAGTCTTGCTCGTTTTTGTATTTTCTGGTGTATGTATACTTTTATGACTTGCTCCTTTATCCTACACTATGTTTGTGATATTCATCATGTAGGTGTTGTTCCTTTCTTTTCATTGCTCGTTAGTATGCACATCTTATCTGTCCATTCTGCTGTTTATAGACTTCGGGGTAGTTTTAAGTTTGGAGCTATTGTGAACAATGCTACTATTGATAATTTTATTCTTATACTGTCCCCAGGAGCCTCTGTGAATGAATTGATCTAGTGTGTATATGTTGGAGTGAAATCAGTGACACTGCAGTGTGCATACAAGTTTAAATTTACTATTGATGAAAACATGTTTTTCAAAACCGTCGTGCCAGTTTATACCCCTATAAGGTGCATGAGAAGTCCCATTGATTCACTTCTTCTTTGACACTTGCTGTTGCCAGACTTTAAATTTTGCAAAACTCGTGGGTGCGTAATGGTATCTTATTATGGTTTCAGTTATATTTCCCTAATTATCAGTGAAGTCGTGTTTTTGTTTAGTTTTGCAGGGGATGATTCATCCTAAGCTGACATCTGTTGCCAGTCTTCCTCCTTTTTTCTTCCTTTTTTCCCCCTAAAGCCCCCGTACATAGTTGTGTATAGTTGTAAATTCTAGTTCTTCTATGTGAGCCATCACTGCAGCATGGCTACTGACAGACAAGTGGTGCGGTTCTGCCCCCAGGAACCGAACCCCGGCCATCCAAGTGGAGCGTGCCGAACTTTAATCACTAGGCCATCAGGGCTGGCTCTGAAGTTGAGTAATTTTAATGCATTTGTCATTTGAGTTTCTTCTTTGGTGACAGGTTGAACTAGATTTGGTTTTTGTTGTTGTTGTCGTTCCCTTCAGTGCACCACAAGGTTGACATGCATCCAGCAGTGGCTGCAGTTACCTTGTGCTTAGCCTGTGACCTGGCCGTGTTCTTGCTCTCCTCATAGCTTTCAGCAGTCCCCTCACATTTGCACCAAAGAGGGAGTCTCTTTCTCCTCAGTGGTAGAACGCTCTTGATCCTTACTAATGGCAGGCTCCTGGTGGTAGTGGGGACAGAGCTGGTTGTCAGTTATTCCGGTCCAGCCTTAGTCTTAGGCAAGCCTGTGACTCTGAAACTGGGAGAGAGGGGCTTTTTTGGCATTTCTGCCCATATTACCCTATGGTAGCCAAACTCTGCATTGTATTTGTGGTGGTCTAATCCCTCCTTTAGTGGCAGCAGACCTCTGATTTATATCAGTGCAGGAATCTGAGCCCAAAAGGTATTCCTGCGTTTGTCCCCGGAGTAGAAGCCTTTTAGTTCTACCCTTCCTTCAAGCAGTGGGTCTTTGCACAAGGGTGAGCTCTCCCTATCCAAGTACTGTAAAGCTTTTGCTCCATTTGAAAGAAGGGTCTGCGGAAGCAGGCGGTGTTTCTTGCCTTTTCCTCCAGCATCAGTCAACTAATATTGCACACCTGTCCAACCAATAGGGAGTTTCCTGAGTCCCCTGCCCTATGCTTAGTCTTTCCTGTGAACACCTAGTAGAAGCCTGCAGAAAAGAACTTGCAAGTGAGTGCAGATTCTCTTTGTGTCTGGGGCTCCCAGTTATTCCAAACTGCTACACTAGCCTGTCCTCAGCCTCTAGGAATTTGTTAAGCAATCGTAGCTGATTTCTTCTTATCCATCTTTATGGTAGTCACCTCTTCTACTCATGCCCTCTTGAGGGCAAAACCATCCCGCTTCCCTATGGAGGATATTGTCACTCTTTGGAATTCAATTTACTTGGTTGTCTTGTGACCTCACTTCTCTGATAAGTTCAAGAAAAGTTATAATTTTATTGATTATCCCGTTTTTTCTTATTAGAATGGGAGCAACCTTCTCTAACAGCATTTTATATCCTGAGCATATGCCCAACACCCTCAGGTTTCTTTCCTTCTCTCTTTCTCTCTCTCTCTTTTTCTTTCTTTCTTTCCATTTATTTTTTTAAAGATTGGCACCTGAGCTAACAACTGTTGCCAATTTTCTTTTTTTTTTCCTCTGCTTTTTCTCCCCAAATCCCCCCCCGCCCCCACATAGTTCTGTATGTTAGTTGTGGGTCCTTCTAGTTGTGGCATGTGGGACGCCGCCTCAACGTGGCCTGAGGAGTGTGCCATGTCCGTGCCCAGGATCCTAACTGGTGAATCCCTGGGCCCCCGAAGTGGAGCGCACGAACTTAACCACTTGGCCATGGGGCCAGCCCCTCAGATTTCTTTAAATGTATTAAATGTGATCATTTTATAATCTGTGTCTGATAACGTGTCAGTTAAGTTTCAAAGAAATATAAATCCCCTGCTAGGAACTACATACACATCCACACATGCAGATTTATTACAGGAAATTGGCTTATGCAATTTTGGGAGCCATTAAGCAGTCTTTGTAAGGCTCTTGTCTTTGCTTTTGAATCTGGAGCTTTAAGTTTATAGGGCAAGAACAGAAGATCATAAGCAGGCTGGAACTCACCACTGTGAGCTGGAATCCCACAAGGGTGAACTGAAACACATGTCCATTCTTGTTGCCTCTGACATTGGTGACAAGGATATTCTCCAGAATCTGGGATCCTTTCTCACGGAACTATATTCCTATGGAACTATATTCCTATGCTTTGCCCAGGAATCAGAAAAGCTAAAGAAGGATGGGGAGAAGCTAGAGCAATTGCAGGCCCAACTGATGCTTCACTTCAAGAGGTAAGTCAGCCAAGCAACCTCGTGTGTGCACTGCAAAATGGCGGCTACTTCCTTCCCACCGTCCCAATCCCAAGGACCTCCTAACAGGAAACATTCAAGAAAGGGAATTCTGGGAAAAGCACTTCAGCCTAGCCAAGCTGACACATTACAAAGCCACCAGAGATAACTCCACAAACTGAATTTATTATAGGGCTGTTTTATAGACCTTATTGTTCCATTAGTTCTCACCCTTGGTACCTTTTCCCTTACGTATTTTGTTATTTTTGACTGTGGGCTGTTCATTTCCCTTAGAATTTTGTTTGTGGGAATTCTTACAGGCTTGGTTGGAAATTGGATTTTTGCAGGGTGTATTTTTATTTGCCTCTTCCAGGAACCTGGGATATTACCAGTAAGGGATTACTCTCCACTGAATTCTTGGCTTGAGATTTTTGGACTACACATGTTATGTGATTTCAGGTGCAAACCCACAATGAGGATTGAGCTGTAGATCCAAAGTCTTAGCATCACCCCCCACACCCATTCACTTTTTTCAGTGCCACTTTGGACAGAATTGATTTTTCTTGCAATTCTTCAGGATTGAGAACAGATTTACTTCCAGTTCACCTTTATAGTAAAAGTATAGCCTTCTAACCAGCCCTGATGGACTAGTTGTTAAGATTCAGAGCTCTCACCACTAAGGCCTGGGTTCTTTTCCCAATTAGGGAATGACACTGCCCGTCTGTTGGTTGTCATACTGTGGTGGCTATATATTGCTGTGATGCCGAAAGCTATACCACCACTATTTCAAATACCAGCAAGGTCACCATGGTGGATAGGTTTCAGGGGAGCTTCTAGACTAAGACAGATTAGAAAGAAGGACCTGGCCACCTGCTTCTGATTGGCCGTGAAAACCCTGTGAATAGCAGTGAAGCATTGTCTCTACAGCTCTGGAAGATGAGAGGATGGTCCAAAAAGACCAGGCAGGGTTCTGCTCTGCTGCACACAGGGTCACTAGGAGTCAGAATCCACTGGACAACACCAACAACGAATAACCTTCTAGGTCCCAGGGTCATATTGGGGAAGGGAGGAACTAACTATATTTTGTTAGATACATACATTAGCTTGTCCCCAGGTTTTGTTTCAGTTCCTCATTTTGGTATTAACAGAAAGAAAAACCTTAAAGCAAATATTTTTAAAAGCATAACTGAGAGTAAAAATACACTATACCTTAGCTATACAGATCTCAGGAAATGAGCAATTTGATACAATCTTTTTTCTGAATATTTATGGGTTAACTTGGAATTTAAATATTAAAATTTGAACTATTTTAAGTGAAAATATTTCTAAAATATTTCCCTGTCATCTTTACTAGAGAATACCAAGCAAAATTCAACTTTTTTTGCTTACTCAGAATAATCATTGTAAGTATTCTTGAACTGCTAATCATAGCAATAATCCTACAAGGCAGGTAGTATTAAAATTACTCTTAAAAGACACTAAATTGAAGTTTGGAGAGTACCAGGGAGTAAGAAATGATAACAATATTCCAAAATGATCATTTTGATTATGGGTGAGATCCACAATTATTATGTTTTAGATGTGTTCTCTCCTTGGTGACTTTTGAGGATAGTCAGTCTATTTTTCTTTTTTTAAAGATTGGCACCTGAGCTAACATCTGTTGCCAATCTTCTTCTCACCAAAGCCCCCCAGTACATAGTTGTGTATTCTAGTTGCAGGTCCTTCTGGTTGTGGCATGTGGGATGCCACCTCAGCATGGCTTGATGAGCAGTGCCATGTCTGTGCCCAGGATCTGAACCGGTGAAACTCTGGGCCCCCGAAGCAGAGCGCGAGGACTTAACCACTTGGCCACGGGGCTGGCCTGAGGATAGTCAGTCTTGACCTTAGTGACCACTGAAGTGAAATGCTAACAGCTTATACTTGAGGGCTTATATTTGCCTTCATAATTCTAACTGCTATAATCCTCACAAAAGCTTTATGCGGTTGGTGCTATTTTAATTTTTATTGTATAGTTAAACTGAGGTACAGGGAAGTTAAGTAACTTGTTTAAGACCACACAGTTAATATACAAAAGTGTTGAATCAAGAGTCCAGGGCATTTGGCTCTGGAGCCTGGGCCTTTAACAGCCATCACGCTGCCCTCCACAGTGCGCTCTGCACGGTGGGTAGATGAGCGCTGTTCGCCACTTCTGGAGGCAGAGTCCCCATTTTGTTTTCTTTTCATGACCCTTCTTGTTACAAAGATTTTAAAACTACAGAAAATGTGCAAGATGAAGACAGTGAACAACTGTGTATGTTCTTCATGTCGACTCACTGATTTTTATTCTTTTGCATCTCTATTTCTCTCTCTTTGAGCATTTGCAGACAGCGTAATCATTCAAATTAGTTCCCTGTATCTCCTAAGAACAAAGAGATTCTCTTATCTTATGTATGGCCCACTATCAGTTTTCTGTAATTATCTGAATAGTATCCTTTATGGTTTTATTTTTTTTCAAGTCCAGGATCCAATAAAGGATAACTCACCGCATTTAGTTCTTCTTTAGTCTCTAATCTAGAGCAGGCTCCTATCCCTTTTTTCCTCTCATAACATTGACTTTTTTTTAGTCCCAGGCCAGTTATTTTTGGAGATTATATCTCAGTTTGGATTTCTTTGATTGCTTGCTCGTGATTAGACGCAGGTAAAACATTTTGGAAGGAGTCCTATGCAGGTGATGTGGGTCCTTCTCAGTGAGTGACATCCTGGGCACACAGTGAGTGTCCCTCATTATTGGTAATTCGAATTTGACCCTTTGGTTAAGGTAGTTTCTGCCAGAGTTCTCTATAGCAAAAGCACCTTTTCCCTTTCAAATTAATAATTAATATTGGAATGAAAACTTGTGACTGTAAATAGTTTTCCCAAAATAATCTTTTACCCAATAGGACTGGCACCCATTTTTGGTTCTTGCTGAATCAGTTATTACTCTAATGATTGTAAAAATGGGCATTTTCTGTTTTCATCATGACTTTGCATTTATCAGTTGACATTTTTCTGTAAAGAATAACTCCTCCTCCACTTGGGCTTTCTAAAAAATTTTTATCAGTGTCAATATGACCTTCAGGGCTCCTTTTTCTTCAGTGTGTAACATCCATTCCAGTCAGTATACATTCTGATGAATGCACTGTCCAGAATATTGCCAATGGCTGCCCCTTCATCCTGACTCCTACAATCTTTGACATGTCCTCATTCGTTTTGAGCACTATCTTACTTTCTGGCACTTCCTTACTTTTCTCTGACAAGTTTTCCAGGCTCATGGGAGTCCTGTTCAGGGTCTTCTATCTCTGCTCCTGGTTCACTGCCCATGTGAAGATGGAGATCAGTTTTTTCCCTCATCTTCTCTCCTTACTTTTTCTAGTTTCCCTTGATTCCCCCATTTACTTCGGCCGTTGTGCTGATTCAGTGGTTTTTATACATATCACAGGCAATCAAAATGCATCATTCATGCCATAAAAGCTTAGTCCAAACTGTACTCTGAGACAGCCTCCTAAATGTCCTCTGCTTCTGTCGTGCCTCCTACAGTCCATTCTTTTGAAAGCAGCCAGAAGAACCTTTTAAAAACATAAATAAGATATTACTTTTCTGGTTAAAATCCTCCAGTGGCATCTCACTGCACATAGAATAAAAACAAAACTTCTTCCTGTGGTTACCACGGGCATCTCCAATCTTACCTCCTACCTCTCTCTGTCTTGTTCCTGTGTCTTAGCCTTTGTCCATCGACACACTAAGCTGACTTTTATCTCAGAGCCCTTGCTCTTGGAATTTTCTCTCTCTGGGAAGCTTGTCCTTGGGTCTTTGCATGGAGGATTCCTTCTCATCTTCCAAATCTTAGCTTGAAGTCCTTCCCTGTTCACCCATCCAAATGAGCCCGCTCACTCTCCATAGCATCTTTCTGTCTTAGTTCTCTTCATAGCGTGTTCATCAGTCTCCCCCACTACTCCTAGAACATAGACCCCAAAAGAGCAGAGGCCTTCACTGTCTTATTTACTGCCATTCCCTCCACCCTTGAATGGAACTCATTATAGATGGTAAACAAGTATTTATTGAATGAATCAATAAGTGAGTGAATGAGTAAATCACATACAGCAAAGCAGAATATCAGGTGTGATATGTATAGATTGAGAGGTTTTTGGGCTTTTTTTTGCTACATGTTCAGGTACTATCACTATTATTGTTTTTTTTATTATTGTTTTGTGTGTGTGTGTGAGAATGGAGGGGTCAAAGTTACTTCCAGGTTCAAATTCATTTTGAAAACCTGAGGATTTTGGAAGTCTGTCTTTCAATAGCTAAAGTTTTATTGCTTTTGTAGATGAAATTAGTTATATCTGTGGAGAGTCTGGGTGTGTGGAGGCTATAAACAAGATGAGAGTTCACTCTGCAAATGCTGGTGAAATCTTACTCTAATGTCTGGCCATGTGCTTTGAAGGAGACACCGAATGGGAGGTATGGTGATAGAAGAGGGCCGTGCCTTGTGCTCCTCATGACTCAAAGGCTACTTTTCTACTTGTGAGACCAGTTTTGAAGAGAGGACTGTGTTACTTAATGATACTACTCATACCTCTCAAAAGTTTAGATATTAAACAAGAATCTGTTTTAGTTATACTTACTTCTTCTATTTTCTGTGAAACAGGCTTAGAGCAGAGAGTTTTCCAAAAATCACACAATACAGGTCCCAGGAAAAATATTCTATGAGGTATTCATGTATAATTTAATTCAAATCAACAGTAAATAGAATTAAGAACTCTACAGCTTTCAGGTGAAAAAAATACGTATAGTAAAGCCTAGTGTCTATATGATAGTGGACACATATGACAGCTGATAAAATGGGATTCGGTCACTCTTTTGCCTTTGTTTACGTATTTGATCATTTTCTGTCATGTGGACAAACGTTATCTGAGTTTTTAAGCTTGTTTTAGATGTTTAGGCTTTCTCTAGAATTTTTTTTTTTTTTCAAATCATTTTTCTTCTTAGCCCTCCAGGTTCTTTATTATAGATAAGTCTAGAAATAATGCTGAAAATTTTTATTACTTCTTCATATTGCAGTGATGGTTAAGGAAAAAAAGCTAATTAAAAATTTTTCTAAATTAAAAAAAATAGCTGCTATGCAAAATGTGATCACTAAACACTATAGAGTATTTCTGACTCTTTTCTCACTACAGAGATAATTAACAAAGAACTGGTTACCTAAAAATAAAAAGTTAAAAAACAATAAAAATAATTGTCAAAGCTAGCAAAGGCAAAATATAGTACAGACGAGTGTGTATATACACATATGTATACATATATATAATATATACGTATATAATGTGTATATATACATAATTATAGTACATACGTATGTGTGTATGTGTATATATATATATATATATCTTTTTCTCTGAATCCTGGATTCATGACAGAATGCTATTAATTTTGTGGCAAATCGCTCATGGGTATTATTGTAAGAGTCATCTTTCTATTCTGTTTCCCTGAGTAAGTGTTTAAAAAGCCAAAAAGGTTGACTCAGCTAGGGCTGGATGCAACCATCATCAACTCATCAAATTCACTAATAAGTGGGCATTTAAAATAGTCTGGGCAAGTTAAGTACTTTTGGCCTAAGTACTAGCGAGCGAGATCATCCTCTGCCTGTACCGCTCCCTGGTGTCAGGCTAGACATTTATAGCAGTTGTCTGAAGTCACAGTGTATATCTTCTGTCTATAGTAAAAATTGGTAACTTTTGCCACATTGGACTATTTTAAAGCTGGTTGCAGACATCATGACCATTATATTTCAACATGCACCTCCTGAGAATTAAGGACATTCTTCCATTATACCATTATCATGCCTAAGACAATTAACAGTAGCTCCATATTTTTATCTAATACCTGGTTCATTTTCAAGTTTCCTCAGTTGCCACCCTGAAACATCTCTTGCAGTTGTTTTTTTTAACCAAGATCCAATCAAAGTTTACGAATTAAAATAGGTGGCTAATCTTCAGTCTTTAAAACCTAGAACAGCACCCACTCTCAGTCCTTTTACTCAAAACGTTTATTTTTAATAATCGTCTAAAAAATGTATCTTGCTGGCAAAAACATCTATAGTACCCATGTTATTTTTTTTTAAATTCATCTTTACTCAAATTTATATTTACTATAGCTTTTTAACTTATGGTGTATATCTTTGTTTTTACTATGTTATTTTGCATTTTTCATAAGTAGCTTTATAATAGCCTCTACTTATTTTGTGCATATGTATTCTTTCTCTACATAGATTCTGAATTCTGTATAGGGGGTTAGTTTTGGTATCTTTTTATAGAGAAACTATTTTATGACTCTGGTATTTTTTGTTTTCTTTGCTGAGGAAAATTCGCCCTGAGCTAACATTTTTGCCAATCTTCCTCTATGTTTTAGTATGTGCGCTGCCAGCACAGCATGGCCGCTAACAGAACGGTGTAGGTCTGCACCCAGGAATAGAACCTGGGCCACTGAAGGGGAGTGCACTGAACTTAACCACTAGGCCACTGGGGCTGGCCATTATGACTCTGTTTTAAAACCTTATTTTTCAGGTATTCTCATACACAGTTGTTGGTAGTATATATTGAAGTCATCTTTTTGGAGGGCAATTTTAAAAGTACCTATCCAAATTTAAAAAAAAAGAAATATACATATATATCCTTTGACTAACAATTCTGTACTTAAGAATTTATCCAACAGAAATATTTGTAAAAATCAGTAAGGAGGGGCCGGCCAGGTGGTGCGGCGGTTAAGTGTACACGTTCCGATTCTCGGCGGCCTGGGGTTTGCCGGGTAGGATCCCAGGTGCGGACATGGAACCGCTTGGCAAAAGTCATTCTGTGGTAGGTGTTCCACGTATAAAGTGGAGGAAGATGGGCACGGATGTTAGCTCAGGGCCAGTCTTCCTCAGCAAAAAGAGGAGGATCGGGAGCAGATGTTAGCTGAGGGCTGATCTTCCTCAAAAAAAAAAAATTAATAAGGAGATATATGGATAGTAATTGTAACATTATTTGTAATAGTCAAAAATTATCAACAATCTAAAGACACATTCATAGGTGGCTGATTAAATCATGGTAAATCCACAAGATGGAAAGCTCTTAGTCAAGAAAAATGAGGCAGATCTCATTTTACCCATGAAAAGATATTCATGAAATATTAAATGACATATTGCCTAATCCCATTTTGTTTAAAATGTTTTCTATATGTATATATATATTTTAAATGTTTAATGGGTACATAGATATGTTTTTATATACATTATGTATATTCGTATATGCATGGGAAAATGTCTTAAAGGTAGAAGTGCTAGTAAAAGTAATTTTGTGTACTTAAGAATTGTTTTCTCCAGCTGAGAGTTTTGGGAGATGGGGAAAGAAGAATTCTTTCCTTGTTATGTTTTAAACTTCTTTTTCTTTTATATTTTGCAATGAGAGCATATTGCTTTTGTAACTAAAAATCTAACAAAGATTTTAAACATTTGTCATATCAAAGTAAATTCTATCATATGTCAACCTACAAAGATAGAAACCAGTTTAAGAGGAAAAGCATTTATTTGGGATCAAACAATTCAGGGAACATAGAATCAGGTAGAAACCCAAAGGGTGTCCTGCTGGGGAGCAAGAGTCAGGGACTTTTAAAGGCAAAGAAAGGAGGTTGTATGACAAAGAATTTTAACTAGAGTTGGAGGCAGAAGCTACTATTGGCTAAACATTGACTGCCTGTTGATTCTGTCTTCAGAAAGTCCGCAATCCTCAGTCTTTGTGATCAGGCTGTTAGTTTTCCTGCTGACTTCTCAAACAATGGCTTATAAAACAATTGCTGTTTTGGTCCAGCCCAAGGTTTTGGACCAGTCCAAGGCTCAAGACAGCAAGGCAGTTTTTCTGGAAAGGCAGCTCTGTCTCCATTTTAAAATGGTTCCACTAGGGGCTGGCCCCGTGGCCGAGTGGTTAAGTTCGCGTGCTCCACTTGGGTGGCCCAGGGTTTCACCAGTTCGGGATCCTGGGTGCGGACATGGCACCACTCATTAGGCCATGCTGAGGCAGCATCCCACATGCTACAACTAGAAGGACCCACAACTAAAATATACAACTATGTACTGGGGGGATTTGGGGAGAAAAAAACCCCTCACTTTAAAAAATAAATAAATAAAAAAGTAAAATGGCTCCACTGAAGTCAACTTTGACACATGTATCAAAATTATTTCCAGAGAATATAGAGATAAATGTAAAATTCCAGTCTTTTAAAGAAAGTAGAAATAAATATTTATCAATTAAAACTAAAGGAAAAAATAAAGAGGCTTTTACAAATGTTATATTTCTGTATGTAAACCAGTAGCCACCCTAATTAAAAAGTCTGCTTATTTAAATATAATTTTTTACGTTTGGTTAAGAAGTTTTGCTAAAGCAAACTGAACAATAATAGGTAGCTTTTAAAAGAGTTTCAAAAGTAAGATGGACAAGTGCTGGGGAACTGTTGCATCACAAGAACATCTTTGCTTTTTTTTTTGAGTCAAAACATGTAGAAGTTTCTTTTTCTCTCAAGTAAACAGCGTTTGGAAGCATCCAGTCCAGGACCGATGCAGCAGCTCCACCTGCTTATGTTTTAAAAGAGTCAGGAAGAAGGAAAGGAGGGCCCTGGGAGACTGGTCTCCAACTGGAATGTCAGAAGCCAGGAAAGGTTTCGAAGAGCTCCAGTGTCAGGGGGACTGGGGATGGGGGAAAGGCAGAAGGAAATATCTGGAAGGCAGGTTATTGTGTTACCGGGTGATCTCTTCCTTTTTCTGTCTGGCCACATGCAAGAGCCTCAGAAGAGACAGGAACAGAACGGCCACTTAAAAAGGAACGCCTGGTAGACCAACCACCCTCTCAGGCCCACCGGCAGCTATGGCTTTTGACACCAAGCTGGCATGCAGAGCCCTGAGGGGGCCTGACATAGAAAGGAGACTCAGGGTCAGTTAGGAAGAAACCAAGCCTGGAGAAGCTGAGTAGATTTCAACCAAGAGGTCATTCTGAACGAGGAAGGAAAGCTGAGAAAACAATTTAGTTGCTCATATTTTTTAAGCGTTAAGCTGATTTTGATTTCAGTATAAACTTAGCATTTAAAATACCAGTTAATCTTTTCATGTAGATTTTTTTTTCTAAATGAAGAGCTCTATTTTGTCATGGTGTTGGTTTTTAGAAGTATAATTGAACGGAATAATATGCTAATATCTTTGTTCCAGTAAAACCACACCTGTGAATGGCCTCATCTTGAAAACCGTGAGGTCACAATGGAAGCATAGCTCCTGTTACGGATGGCCTGGCTCAGGACGGGTCAAGGACATTCCCTCTGATTTCCCATTTTCTCTTAAACTGTACCAGGCTGAGCAAATTAAGCAGCCAACACCCAAAGTGTTCTTGGCACACCTTTAATTTAGCACAGCAATAAAAAGAAGTCTGCCTTACCCTCCCATCCCCTTTCTTCCAGTTCTCCTGGGCCCAATGTGGGGTACACACATAATCAAGACTGTCCTCCTGCCATGAGGGAGAGGAGATGGAATGGTTAGGGGAGGCTCTGAATCAGTGCGCAGCAGAGCTGGGCTGAGTCTGGTTGCTATTTGCAGGAAGGCTGAGGAGCAGAGTTAATTCTAGGTATCGCCCTAAACAGGCAGGATTGGCATGTGCAGAGCCTGGTGGATCCGAGTCAGCCTGCAACTTGCTTGGCTGCCACAGTGTGTGTTCCTTATTTGTGTGTGTTACTTTATAATTACTTATAAGCTATAAGGCTCAGGAAATTGCAGAGTACTCATCATTTACAAACAGGCATTGTAGAAGGTGGACTCGATTTTTCACTGCATCTTTTACTTTTTAAAGTTTGGACCAGCCTTCCTCAGGTCGGCCTTCTGCTAGTTTGCTGCAGTTTCCCAAAGTTTGGCTGCTGTTGAGCATGTGTCCAGTTCAAACTGTGGAAGTCCCTCATTCTCTCTAAGCACTCAGTCCCCAGCTGACCTCTGACCTAGGCTGTGTATTCTGTCCCAAGGCCGTACCTCCTGGCCCCTCTGCCTGAGAGTGTGGTGCTAACTCTTAGGGTATGTTGGACTTTAACAGGTTCAGAACTCACGTGCTGTGTTCAGGGCCCCTTTTTTTCAGTCTGTTCTTGTTTTCACGTATTTCCTGCACACTTGAGCATTTTATTTCTTGTTTTTTTTTTTTAATGCTGAGGAAGATTAGCCCTGAGCTAACATCTGTGCCAATCTTCCTCTACTTTATATTTGGGTTGCCACCACAGCATGGCTGATGAGTGGTGTAGGTTTGTGCCTGGGATCCAGACCTGCAAACCTGGGCCACTGAAGTGGGGTACACCAAACTTAACTGCTAGGCCGTGGGGCTGGCCCCTTGAGCAGCTTTTTGTACTTGCAGTGCAGCTTGGTTAAGGAAAGCTAGCGTTTTTTGTTTGTTTGTTTGTTTTTGAGGAAGATTAGCCCTGAGCTAACATCTGCTGCCAATCCTCCTCTTTTTGCTGAGGAAGACTGGCCCTGAGCTAACATCTGTGCCCATCTTCCTCTACTTTATATGTGGGACGCCCACCAAAGCATGGCTTGCCAAGAGGTGCCATTTCCACACCTGGGATCCGAACCAGCGAACCCCGGGCCACCGAAGCAGAACGTGTGAACTTAACCACTGCACCACTGGGCTGGCCCCAAGCTGGCATTTTTGAACTTTATTTTCTCCTTGCTGGCTCACAGGAACAGTAGTAAATTAATTGTTGCTTCCTCTGGACCACCAGCATTTTTTTTTTCCTTCAATGATGGCTACTAATCAGCATATCAACAATACTTTCTAAATTTACATAATGTGTGAGTGATCCAGTTTCTCTACGTCCTCACCAGCATTTGGAATTGTCACTATATTTGATTTTAGTTGTTCTGACAGGTTATGTAATGACACCTCACTGTGGTTTTAATTTGCTGTCCCCTAATAGCTAATGTTGCTGAGCATCTTTTTATGTGCATGTATACCATCTATGATCCTCTTCAGTGAAGTGTCTGTTCATGTCTTTTGCCCATTTCCCAGTTGGATGTTTTTGTGGATTTTCCTGTTGAGTTTTGAGAATTCCTCACGTGTGCCGGCTATGTACTTTGCAAATATTTCCTCCCACTCTGTACCTTGTCTATTCATCCTCTTCACATGGGTTTTCACAGAATGAAAATTTTAAACTTCCTGAGTTCCAGTTTATCAATTTTTTCCTTTTATGGATTGTGCTTTTGGTGTCAAGTCTAAGAACTCTTGTCCTCGCCCTACATCCTGAAGACTTTTCTCTGTGCGTAGACTGTGTTTTTCACCAAACTTGGGAAGTTTTCGGATGTTATTTCTTCAAATGCTCTTTCAGCCCCACTGTCCTTCTCTGAGTCTTATGCAACTATGATGATATGAATGTTGAAACTTTTGTTATAGTCGCACAAGGAGTTACTTCTTCCTGTCATCCTGTGAACTTCCCATGAACTTCCTTCCATGAAAGTTCGCTGCTTCTATCCTGTCATCTTCACTCTACCATTGAGCCCATCCAGTGAGTTTTTTATTTCTGTTACTGTATTTTTCAGCTCTGTAGTTTCTATTTGGTTCTTTTTTTTTTTTTTTTTTATAACTTCTGTTTCTTTGTGGAGATTTTCTATTTTTTCGTTTCAAGAGACTTTGTTATTGGTGAAGCATTTTTATGATGCCTGCTTTAAAATCAGTTAATTCCTACCCTTGATATGTCTTGGGGTTGGTGTCAGTTCATCATCTTTTCTTACTCAAGTTGTGTTTTTTTGGTTCTTGGTATGATGGTGATTTTCAATTGCACCCTGGACATTTTGCCAATTGTGTTAGGATACTCTGGGTCCCATGGAAATCTTTTACTTCAGCAGGCATTCACCCTGTTAGGTTTAGTGTACAGGTCCCAGCCTACTTTTGTGGGCTGTGGCTCCAATGGCAGTTTAATTCCTAGAGCCTTTGTGGTATTATTTTAGTTGGATTGGATTATCAGTGTTCCTGGGCTTCCAATACTCCCTGCTGGTGCTGGCTGATGAGGTGGAAGGGTTGTCCCCAGGCCTGGATGCTCAGTGACTCTTGGTGAGGAGGGGTGTGGTAGGATTCTCCTGTCAGTACCCCATGGCTCCTATCAGTACCCCATGGCTGCTTCAATGTTTCTGGGCAAAGGAGAGTGTCAGACCCATGGGAATAAAGAGCCTTCTTGGACCAGACTGCTTGCTGTAGCCAGGTCTCTCCTGCCAGTTCTGTCCACCTACCTCAGTTTCTCTTGGCAGAACAGGAAAGTCTCAGGCCGTGAAGGGAAGGAAAGTGCCTCCTATAGCTCGGGGTTCCCCACTGATCCCCCTTGCCTGTGGAGTTGGGCTTGCCTGAGGTTGTCAGAGGAACTCCTCTTCAGTATGGAGGAGGAATGAGCCTTCCATCGCTAGGTCAGGAGCTGGGAAACGATAAGTCTGGGTGGCCTTCTTGTGTTGGGTAGGTGGGGGATGCCAGACGCCCTGCCACAGTGCTGTTCCTTTTGTCCTGGAGTCACAAACCAGCCTGCCTTCTTCTTGCCACTTTTCAGAGTTCTCCAGTGGTTTGCTTGTCTCCTGTGCTGTATCCAGAGTCGATAACTGAGCAGGAGGAAAGGGCTCCGTGCCGTCCTGTCCAGACTGGAGTCTGTGTGTGTTTTATGTCTTCTATTGTCTCCCTTCGAGATGTTGGGCCGGGACATGGTGAGACAGCTGTCCATGTGGCGGGCACATCTTAGTTAAAGTAAGGGGAGAGTTACTTCTCATTGGCTTAGAATTTGATAATTTACTTCTTGTAAGTTTATCTCCTGAAGATCGCCCCCCTATTTGCCTCAAAACATTATTTTTCCCAAGCAACCTTTTTGCACTCACACAAGTTTGTACGACTGGCAGAGTACTCTTTCTGCTCACAGTACTCCGGAAGACCACAGGATGTGCTGAACAGTGAGAATTATCCTTTCTATTTTGTCCCACTTCACCTTCACCTGCGCTTAGCCAAGCTGCAGGAAAAGTTTCTAGAAAGCAACGGCAAACTTACCAGATTTAACAATCCCCAAACTCTAAAATAACTACAGATCTCACAGTTGTAAAACAGCATGCATGTAATAGTTTATCAATAATTATCAGTTGAATGAATGAATCATAATTTCCATTTTCATTTTCTTGGTATATTTGAATCCTTGTTTTTCTCAAGTTTAAATAACCATTTATTCATGATTCGGTGGAATGTGTGTTGGAACTCCGTTGAGTGCTCTGGCTGTGTGTTTCCCCAGCTTCCTGTACTTCCCTTCATGCAAGAGACATCTCCCAGTCTGGTTCACTGAACTCCTCATGAACGATGAAGCTTGCATATGTGTAAGCATAAGCAAGCAATTGGCTTCAGGAATATGGAGAAAGACATTCATTAAAAGGAACAATCAGCAGCTGGCCTGGTGGTGTAATGGTTAAGTTCACGGGCTACTCTTCTGCAGCGGGCCAGACCTACACACCGCTCACCAAGCCATGCTGTGGCAGCATCCCACATACAAAGTAGAGGAAGGTTGGCATCAGATGTTTACCTCAGGCCAGTCTTCCTCATCAAGAAAAGGAAAAAAAAAAGGACAATCAGCAGAGCTGGGAAGTTGGAGGAGCTACAGTCCCCTCTTCCGCATCCCAAAGCCTCAGGATGGCTTCAGGGACCCTTTCAGTTTAGTGCATATACAGGCTGGGTGTGAGGCTCATGCGATTCTTATCAAAGACTCAGAGACGAAGAATTGACATCTGAACTTGCTCAGCTTCCCAAGAATTCATACTCAACCTCAAATGGAATGCTACCAAACACACCACACTTCATTTTACCTGTGGGAGACTGCCCTCGAGGCACTTGTAATGCAGGCATGCCATCAAAATGAACCCTCATTGAACACCTCCACTCCTATCACAGGACGCACAGTGTTTTGTTGTTATTGCTTACTCAGTCATATCTTTTACCCATTCTAGACTGCAAGCACTGGGCAAAGAGAACGGTGCTAACTTTCCTCTCCATTTTCTCTCCAGTAGCTAACACAGTGCCTGACACAGAGTAGGAGTTATTATTTAATAATGAACTCTTCCAGACACTGATGGGGGTGAGGAGGAGTCAAAAAATGAGAAGCACAGGTTGTTTCCCCAAGAACTTACAACTTTGGTAGGGAAGATGGATGAGGAAATAACTAATAGTAGTGTAAGACATTAAACTAGATGCTAGGAGGAGATTAACATTATCAGCCCTAGTAGTTTCCAGCACAGGGAAGTTAATTACTGACTGATGAGATCGAGGAAAACCAAGGAAGTGGTTTCCAGCTGCCTCTGGAAATAGCGCGGTCTAGCATGCTGTAGATTCCTTCTCTAGAATGCATCCGTCCTTTCCTGACTTCTGTTCTTCTTCCTGAAAGGAGAAATTTTTACAATGTCTTCCTGTTATTAAGGGTCTGCTTCCTGCGCAAAGTCCTAAATAGCGTTCAATGATTTAAAAACAAGAACCTCTGTGTGATAATAACAGATCCAGATCTGGGTGCTTAAGACTGGAAGGAAAATATTAGCCAAATTTTCAACCCAAATACTGTTCCAGGGCCTTTGGGAGTCTCTCTGTTTTGGTATAAGCAATTTGTTTTTGGCTCATAAGTAATCTCAGAGGGTAGCAGCATTTCTAATTAGATCTTAGTCCTGCTGACTGTAATTCATTTAAGGGTGTGAACATTTTTTTTTTCTTAATTGGATTCATAGTGTTTTTGAATTCTCCAATGACCAGGAGAAATTAGATGGACTTTAGTAATTGGATTTTCCAACTGAGGGATGATTAACTCTCTCAAAAGAGAGAAAATGTAATACCTCCATTTGAACTGTTATTTTCTTATAGTAGGACTGCACATTTTCATAAAATATTTTGCTAAAATACGACCACATTTTTTGGGGCCATCTCACTGATCTTCACCAGGAACCTGGCTGAAAAGGTGGGAAGGAGACAAATCATATTATTTTTCTTTAAATGATTTCTTCAGCCCAGAAAGTTTAAGTGACATTCTGTTTATCACACAGCAGATCAGAAGCAGAATCATTAACTGTATCCTATATTATGTGCTTGTTTTGTGGCTATAGAAGAGGTTTAAAAAACCTTTGACTCTAATAATAGAGTTTTCACTAACCACTCAGAAAATGAGGATGTGGGGGTGGGGATGAAGGAGGTAAAACGAATGTTCTAAAAAAGGCAGGAGAAGACGGGGAAGACGAAGACTGCCTGAGGGAAGCAGGATTTCTTGAGGCAATGCCATGCCACCAAAATGGTGGGCTACGTAACATCAGAAGAGGCTGTGGCTCTAGGGTAAGAGCTGATCGAGAAAGAGCTGTGGCATAGCTGACTACATGAGGGTTGGTTGAATGAATTAAACATTTCCAGACCTTTCCTCCCTCCATGTGAAGTAGTTTATGTCCCATAATCTTCAACACAACTTGTTGGGGTCAAAACATTTCTTGTCTGTACCTCATAATTAGTTCTCATCTATTTCTTGTAGTGCTGTTTACACTGGCTTCTCCTCAAATAGCTTGTAGTCTCTTTAGGGGTGAGGACCAAAGCTTATAGATTGCATCCCTGCAGGGTCTGGTACAACTCCTCCCACGAGTTAGGAAGTCAATAAATACCTTTTGGTGGTATTTCATTTACCTTAGATATAAGGGGTGTCCACCAGCTCATGTGTTTATCTCCAGCTCAAGACAATTTCCATCTTTTGAGGACTGATGCCTTCTCCTTTTCCACCTGTGAATTACCCGAGGAGGCACCAATAGCCATGCTTTTTGAGATTTTCCCTGATAGGCCAAGTGGAGCCACTAAGATTCTCTCTGTGACATTTAGAGTTTCTTTTTTTTTTTTTGAGGAAGATTAGCCCTGAGCTAACATCTGCTGCCAATCCTCCTCTTTTTGCTGAGGAAGACTGGCCCTGAGCTAACATCCATGCCCATCTTCCTCTACTTTAGATGTGGGACACCTGCCACAGCATGGCTTACCAAGTGGTGCCATGTCCGCACCCAGGATCTGAACCTGCGAACCCTGGGCCACTGAAGCGGAACGTGTGCACTTAGCTGCTGTGCCACTGGGCCAGCCCCGACATTTAGAGTGTTGATCTAAGGAAAAAAAGACATTTGAGTTTGTTGCCAATGGACCTATTAATAGAAGAAAGGAAGGTCCACAAAATCCTTTGTTCCCATATGCAGCACACACTCTGGCTGTCCACAAAGAGGCACAGCTTGCATTCTCCTCCA
The DNA here is from genome assembly GCF_021613505.1 of Equus quagga. Taxonomy (NCBI): domain Eukaryota; kingdom Metazoa; phylum Chordata; class Mammalia; order Perissodactyla; family Equidae; genus Equus; species Equus quagga. The sequence goes on along the minus strand of NC_060269.1, from coordinate 32,145,378 downwards.
CTCTCAAACACGAAAATTTCCCTCCAGTGTTAGCTGAAGATTCCTTGATCTCATGGAAAATGGGCTCAACTTCTAGTTTAGGGACGATCATAAACCTATGACCCAGTTCCATCTAATGGTAATCATAAATCCAATTCTATCTAACAAGACTTAAGAAGAAGTCTATTGAGGGTACCCTGAGAAACACTTATTACCCCTTGAAAAAAAGAGAAAGAATAATAAGTCTCTCTCTGTCCTAGCCACCATCCCCACCCCCGCTTCTTGCCTTTGAATGAAGTGCCTGGTGTTAAGGCAGCCATCTTGTGATCATAAGGCAACCAAGAATGACTGACACACTGAGGCTGGTGAAATGAAAGAATGGAAAGAGTCTGGCTTCTTGATAGCATTGCTAAGTGGCAGAACCAGCCCTGGATATCTCAAATGTTATTTTGCCAGATAATTAAATCTCTTTATTTCTAAAGCCACTCTTAGTCAGATTTTTGGTAAATAAACAAAAATCAATAATCAATGCAATAAAATATATCCTAAAGGATAGACCGTATGACCCAGATCTTCCTTATAGTCTACTAGATTCACTAATACTTAAAAACTTCCCATAGATTCTTTTTCCCTGTTGTGTGACTCGGGTAAATTTCTCTTTTGTGCAGCCAAAGAAACATTAACTTATTATACAGGCTTTTCCCAAAGTATTGGAAGTTTTTCTTTACATCTCAGGAGGTAATCAGGAAAATATTCATTCAGATACAACAGTAAATGATACTTCCTCTGCCTTCCTTGAGTGTTTTCCTCTGCAATTGGACTTAACTCTGGATAAAAGCAACAAAAAGCTCATAAACTGCTGTTGCTGGTATACTCTCAGCTTTGAGACAGCATTGCAAACAAGAGGTGAGAGAATTTGAGCATAGCTTAATCAGGGAGGTGCTCTTGGTAGTAAGCAAAGAAATGCAATTCAGAGCTACCATTTTACATCACGTGAGGGGAGGGTAAAGTTTAGGTACAAATATGTAGCAAAGAGCTTTTTAAATCGGTATATCTCCTTTTTAAAGGGATGAGGTAACATTTAGTAAAGGATACAAAGATATTCATATCCTTTGACCGAGTAATCCTACACCAGAGAATTTTTCTTAAGGAAATATTTTGACAGATGTTTCCATCCGTAATTAAAAATACTGAAAAAAGAAAAACATTAAATATTCAACAGTAAGAGAATAATGTAGTCAACTATAGTATATCAACAAGAAGGACTATGATACAAGCATTAAATATAATAATTGTGTAAAGAAGGTAAGAATGTAGAAAATGTTTGTGATATGATATTTTTTTAAAGCACAATACATAATGATGTGTAAACTATGATTGCAATTACAAGTAAGATCTGGAAGTTATATGAAAAATATAAAAAATAGTTTTTAGAGCTAGGTGGAATTGAAGGTGATTTCTTTCATTTTTTCAATGTTATTTCAATGTTTTCTTGTTCATGCCAAGCATTGTGTCATGCCAAGATCATCACTTATGCATAGAAAGAAAAGTTTTCTCTCTCTCCCAACATCATGGGGCCTTAAGAATTTGCTTATTTTATATTCTTATGCTGAATAATCTGAGTAATGGAAAACTTTTGAGGAGTACATAGCTGAGAAGTGACAGGACCACAAGAGACACAAATGTTCGAAACAAAGTTCTTCAAGGCCTTAGGATTGATGAGATATGGTCTGAGTAGTGTCAGGGTGGCCTACATTCTTCCTAATCCACAATTTCTCCCCGTCACTTGCGGACAGCTATTTATTTCTTATCCTTGGAAAGGTTTCTGAACCTAAGAAGTGCCTCCTAGGCCTTCTGAAGCTCCCTCACGTGGCTAAGTTCGTGTCAAAGGGCACACCATATACAGTGCTGGGAACAGATCTTAATGAATAAAAGCAGTGCCTCCTACTAGAATTGATAGTCCTTTTCTTGAAGAGAATATAATTGGTACAATAGCAACATCTGGAAAATACTTTCATTCGTCCTTTCACATGAGGGAAGGCTGGAATATAATGAATGTGGGCAGGGCTGGGCTGAGACAACCTGGGCGTGAACTCCTAGGTGAAGCAAACACATTGAATTCTACTGCCATATTTGTTTGTGTCTACAAATAAGATAAGAAAATACTAAATAACGACTCTCAGGTTTAATTGTCAGAATGGACTCGTGTTCAGAAGGAACCATGCTTTCAACAGAGATGAATACAACCCTGAAGACAAACTTCTGCTTTATGCATCAGAAATCCAGTGTCCCAGCCACAAGGAGTGTGAATTGCCTTTTGGGGCTGTGAAAGAGAGCAGCTGTCATACAGAAACAGACGTTTGAGGGATAGTGGTTCTCAACCACATGAGTACCACCTCCTGGTAGGCATTTGGAAATGTGGGAAAGAATCTGTGATGTCAGCGTGACTGGGAGATGTTACTCAATTTCGTGAGCAAGGGCTGGGACTACTAATCTCCTACAGTGTTGTAGACTCCTGCACGGTGAGGAATCAGCCCTCGTCAAATTCCAACAATGCAGTGTTGGATGCCGCGCAACGCAACGATGCAAATCCAACAAATACAGTGCTCCCCTGTAGGAAAACACCAGAAAATCAAAGCTGGGAATAATCACGAATGATCGTCAAAAATGGAAGGAGTAGGGGACTACAGAAGAAAAACAGTTCTCTGAATGTTGAGTTTTGTTTTGATGGTAATGATTCAATGATTCAGGAATGCACCTAGTATATTAGGAAAGGCATTTGGGGAGAGCCTTATACAACACCGTCCCAGGAAAATCCAGCTGCTTTGGAATGCTCCAGTTAGATGCATTCTGAAAGTGGCAACACTGAGAGATTTATTTTAGAGAGGAGCTTACAGAAATCAGGTTTCAAAAATATAACTGCTGGAATATTTATCAGCCTTTATAACTTTTCTAGGCTTTATAATTTCCTCTACACTTCTGCGATGGTAAATCTAATGAGAGAGAATACTAAAGAGATAAATAACACTTTTCATTTACATTTTTCATTTTGAAATTTTTTTGAGCCTAATTCTTACTCAAAACAATCCAATAGTATTTTGGTCTCATATATATATATATATTTTCCAATTTGGGGATAGTTGGGTTTGTACTAATGTTTAGCCATGAAGCATGATGGACTTTTTTTTTTTTTTTAAAGATTTTATTTTTTTCCTTTTTCTCCCCAAAGCCACCCGGTACATAGCTGTATATTCTTCGTTGTGGGTCCTTCTAGTTGCGGCATGTGGGATGCTGCCTCAGCGTGGTTTGATGAGCAGTGCCATGTCCGCGCCCAGGATTCGAACCAACGAAACACTGGGACGCCTGCAGCGGAGCGCGCGAACTTAACCACTCTGCCACGGGGCCAGCCCCACATGATGGACTTTTAGTAGAAACTATCGCACAATGAACTGATTGAACATAAGGAAGTCTAGGTAACATGTGTTCTTCATCTATTAGCTGCATGCAAAGGCATTCCTGTAATCACATGACTGCAGTTATGTTTGTTCAACCTGTAGTTTTAGGGTTTGACTAAGCCTTTTAATTTCAATCTCCTTTTCCTTGTGACTGATTATTCATTATTAAAGGGAATTAACATAAGGGAAGGATTAGTCTAGTAATGATCCTTCCTTAATTGCATTCTACACTTTGTAGTGGGAAAAAACATAAATTGAAGCACACACCCATCAGGCTGAGGGCAAGTGAACACACTGAAAAGAGAAATATTATCAACTTATTTTCAGTCTTTTCTATGTGCTACTAATGTATTTGAAAATGTTTGCAACCCTAAATCCATGTTTTCTCATATTAGAGATTTTAGTTTCTCTTAAAGAAACATTAAAATCCCCCTTGCTCCCTTCTCTCTTGTGGAAGGGTCCTAGTGCTTTGGTTAATTCTTTTTTTTTTTTAATTTTTAAAAATTTTTTTAGGAAGATTAGCCCTGAGCTAACTGCTGCCAATCCTCCTCTTTTTGCTGAGGAAGACTGGCCCTGAGCTAACATCCGTGCCCATCTTCCTCTACTTTATATGTGGGACGCCTACCACAGCATGGCTTGACAAGCAGTGCGTAAGTCACACGAGGGATCTGAACTGGCGAACCCCGGGCTGCCAAAGCAGAATGTAGGAACTTAACTGCTGCGCCAATGGGCCAGCCCCTGGCTAGTTCTGAATGTATTTTTATTCTCCAAGTGCTTTATCTTTACACATCTTGCGTGATGGAACCCAGTGAAGAAGAAGTAACTTTAAAATCTTAATGCACTTGCTTACCCCCTCGCTTCTGTTGTTGCACAACTTCTGCCATGTTGCTTTTGTCTAAGTCCTCTGCTACACTTACTGGAGAGAAGGGGTGTGGTCTTGGGCTGGCCATGGGTCATCTTCGTAGGTGGCTTTTTGGAGCCTGAACTTCCACTGCACTTACAGGAGAAAAACTCTCTAGGGACGGGAGGGAAAAAGATAAAAGAGTGTTTTTCTTGGTTTACAGATCAAAACAGGAACCTGATACTTGGTCTTGTTTTTCAGCACTCCCTAACCCAAGGAAAACTCTCAGAAGAGGGAGAGCAGGGCACTCCCCTCCACTTAGGAGGCCAGAATCCTGTTCCCAGAGGCGTTCCCTCCAGAGCAGATGGCTCACAGCCTGGGTGGCCAGGGAAGCTCCCTACTGGAGAGATGAACTGAGAGCAAGGGAGTGGCCCGAGCAAGAGGGAAGGTGAGCAGTCTGTGCTTATTCTTCCTAACACTGCCTGGGAAACTCAGCTAGGAGCTCAAGTTGGGAGGGCTGATGGAAACAATATTTGGGCTTTGTATTGTTTATATGAGAGGAATATGACTGTACTATTCCACTCTTTATCTTCTCTTTAGTTCAACTTTTAAAGTATGCCATTTTTTCCCCCAACAGCCTTCACTAACCTAAAAAGGGTTTGGAATGGAGGTTTCTTGAGTGGATATGAGAAAACATGTCAGGTAGTCAAGAGAGACACATTTTCCCCTTCTGTTAACTTCCAGTAGAGGCTTGTCAGTTGGTGTTTCTGTTTTCTTTAGTGTCCACTGCATTCTTGTCTGTTTAGAGGACTGCTACTAAAATTTCAACCCTCCTCTGTAAAACCTTCCCTGAGAACACCCACCCTTTCCTCCCCAGCCTGTGTGCCCTCCCAGTGCATCAGGGAACACAACCTGGTGGAGATAAAGCTTTATTGAAATATCATTCTCAAAGCAGTCCACAGGCAATCTGCTTACCAGGGACAAAGTAGTCAGTAGGGCCTACCCAGTCCATATATCTTTCTGTGATGGTACCCAGAGGGATTCTTGAACTTCAGATTTTTAGCAAGACAACAACAGCAAAACTGTAAAAGGAGAATGACTGAATCCACATGATGAGTGAAAGCCATTTACCTTTGACTGTAGACTTAACTAAATCTTTGTGCCAGATTTTCTGTTGGGATCTTAGCAACATTCCAACTCTCATCTATCTCCTCTTGTATTGTAGGGTCTGTAAACCTGGAAACTGCATTTTCCAAATTGCTTTGTCATCAGGTTTCTAGTTTGGTTTCCACGAATGGGAGGCACTCCTTGAGATTTAGAACAAAACGGAAGGAAAAAGAGAAAGAGAAGCCGTCACTGACTCAGCAGCTATGGGCAAGTGTGTAAGCTTTGGCAAAGGGCAGACGTGAGGCTTTGCCGGGAGTTTCTAGGTATTCTTCTGGAAATCACCCACTTTAGTGCTGCAGGAAGCTGACATCATTGGCAGAGGTTTCTTCTGATCCCTGAACTTCCTAATTTCCTGAATGCACTGAGGAGCTTCCCTGACCTGTATTCTCCTCACCTTACACTGGTTTTGTGTAAGAGCTCTAATTCTCTGTGTTAAATCCCTTCCTGCTAGGAATATCTTTGAATACTTACTCTGATGAGAGAATCTATATAACCAAGCAGAAGAGATATTAAGGGCTACAGGGTAGATTTTGATAGGAGCTTTTAGTTACTACTCATCAAGGCTCAGATGACTAAAACAAGAGTCATTGTTTTTTCTCATGCTATCTACACTCTGCTCATCCTCTTTTGTGGGTTCTTCTGTTTTATCTCATACCTGTATTGTAATTTGCTTTTCATATAAGAACTCTTACATTTATATGTTACAATGGTTTGCACAGTAGGTCCATGATTGTTGAATTTTTAAAAAATGAGCTATCCTTTGCTCTTGCTTTATAATCATTTTAGATATATTTGGTAGCTGAATAGCGAACAAAGGACACTTCCAAAACATTTTGCAAAATGTCTGGTACCGAGGAATAGTTCAGCCCTTAGTGTGAAAAATGTCGAATCATTGCTTATTTATTCATGCATATAATCGTTCACTTGGTAAATATTTACTGATCACCTACTATGTGTCAGGAATCATGATATGTGCTTGGGACACATCAGGGAACAAAGCAGGTAGAACTCCCTGGCCTATTTATCTCACTGCTTTGATGTGATCTTGAACCTGAGACTGGGGGCTGCCTCCTTTGTTCCTTTGTGTTAAGTGCCCCATTATGATTAAGGCAATTATTCTTGGTGGGATAATCAGTGTCCTGATTTCAGATCCAAATGGAAACTGCTTCTCCATATTGGGAAGAAGCATAGAGTCCAAGGCCCTGTCTGTGAACCCCATCTTCCTGGGATCCTTAATATAGAGATGATAGTCTCTGACATCCTTGCTACTTGATGGCACATATATATGTGGATAAAATGTCTTCCTGTATGAAAATCCAAACACCCTCATTTTTATTAGTAACAGTAGAAGTTAAGCACAGTTTCTCCTCAAGCCTTGGCAAGTTGTTGTTCTAGTGGGCTGGATAATATTTGGTAGCCCTCTCATTCAAGTTCTTTCTTCCCTGTGGCTTATGATATTGCTGTATGGTTTATATTAAGAGACGAAGTAGTCTGGAGTGGTTTCCTATTCTATATATTGTTTTTTGGCATATTTCCAAGAGGAAGTCTTCATTATCTTTGCTCATATGTCCCCTCTGAGTGATTTCTGGGACGAGACTGACTCATTGCTTATGACTAAGTTTGGTAGATTTCCTTTGAAAAGGATAACTCTATAGTTAATCCTAATACATAGTAATTCTGAAATGTTAATTAATATAGTTATGGGTAAATGATGGAAATGTGTTGACTTCATGTATATATTTTGTCCTTCTTAGTAAATTTAATATATGGGGAGGAAAATTTACCAAATATCCTCAAGGGTAATTTTACTTCTGTTCATGAAGAGGAGGGTGAAGCAGTCACTGTACTCCTGGTGGCCCCAAAGAGTGGCCGGTAGGCAACGAGGGACCCTTAGTGGTTCTGGATGATGAAGTCTCAGGCCATAGAGGGAGCGTCTTTGCCTCTATTTCCTTATTCAGGGTTTACTTCCTGCCTCACACTGAAGGGGTGACGCTCTGACCAGTGCTGAGAAGGGCAGGGCTGGGAGTGGGTGTGGTTGCACCTGCTGATCCAGGCAATAGTGCTGCCTATTTCCAGCCTAAAAGACCTTCGGGCCGCTGGGATTTGGCTCTATTCAAAAGAACCTCTGATTAAAGTCATAACATAGGCCAACTGAACTCAGATTTTCAAAATTTAGGCCAATCGGTACAGCATGGATTATTTTTTTCAGAAGATGGAAAACTTATGCTTCCAAATTCTTATTCTCTAAGTCCCAACGTGAAGATAGAAAACAGCAAGTCATGCCAGATGTATTTTACAGGGTGTATCCTGTTGGCTGCCTGCATATAGGAGCAGACTGAGTTAGGTGGAAGAAAGACCAAAAAATTGTGAAGGGAGTGGGCCGGGAATAAAAAGAGAAAGGTGGTAGGGAAGACTTTCAAATCTGTTATAAAAAAAAAAATACAAGGAAGGGAAATACTGGAGGCCTACTTTTAAATAACAGCTAAGAATTGTCTTTAATAAACAAAAAACTAGGAAATTAAGAGCTAATTTTAATATCTTTTCCACCCAAGGCCATTTAAGTGTTCCAAAAACAAACAAACAAACAAGCCTCATAGGACAGCACACCATTAGAAAAGTTAATTTTACTGTATGTCTAACACAAATAATAATAAACCCAGGGGGAAAAGCGTGTTCCAGGCCTGAGGCAGAGCTGGGGAGAAGCAGAAAGATGAGGCTTAATGGTGACTCTCTCTTTTGTGGGGGATTTCCATTTTAATCCAGTCTGTTAACATTCTGCTTGTTATTTATTTAAATAGAGGAAGGTATATAAATATACTAAATAAAGGAAGGCCTAGCTGGAGATGTTCTGGCTCTGAAAATGTGGTAGGTAAATTGGCAGGAGAGCACCCTTGGCCAGCACATTCCAGTTTTGTTGGCTAACCCAGGGGCTCTACTGCAAAGAAATCCTAAGCAAATATTTTTTCAGTTAATGGGCACAATTACCGAAATCTCACACAACACTTCAATCTTGCTCTGCAGTTCAATTTCCCTTCCACGTTCAATATCCAACCTTTTAAAATACACATTTACAGACCTAAATTTGCTTTAGTAAGTTTTGAAAGGTCCTAACAAATGGGTGGAAACATGCTTTGTCCTGGCTCAGGCTGTGAATTTCTTCTCTTTTCCATTCCTTTTTTTCTTCAGATTTTCCTGTCGTAGGGAACGTGTTGAGGACAGGGAAGGAGATGGGGTCTGGAGGCAAGAATAGGGAAGGGGGCTTCATGTATACTATCTGGAATATCTTTTCTTAGGATGAAATCTCCTCAGGGAGCAGCCACAACTTTTTACTTACCAGTTGACATAACTTTAATATCTTCATTAAATTATCATCTCTATTTCCACCAAGATTATTTCTGCCAAAATTATTTCCACCAAGAAAGATTTGAGCAGATTATAACTAAAACCATTTACAATGAATGGGATAACAAAATTAGGAAGTAAATTTAAAAGCCATATAGCACAAAGAAAATATAATGGACCATTAATTATATTCAGATCTTTATAGTAACCAAAACAAACAAAAAAAGAAATATAAGCATGTATTTATTGAGATCTTGCAATGTTCCCAGCTCTGTATTTGAACACAGAAAAGCACTCATAATAAAGCATAATAATGTCCAACTGTAGCAGTTGGAGAAAAATTTGGTGATAATTAGCTTTATTCTGATGATAGTTAAATGTGATAACCAAAATATGCATTAAGCGAAAGTGATGTCTAGGGAGTTGCAGAGTATTAGTAAGCATGTCTAGGGACATGAAAAGGTGCCGTTACCATACGTAATTGAGGAGTCTGGCTCCAGACCAAAATCCTATGTGTGATCTTTCAAGCTGGACCACAGGCAATTACAAAGGCTTTACGTGGCAGGCCTCTTAAGGTAAAGCTGCCCTCCCACGCTGGGTGCATAGTCTGGAGGGAGTTGCAGTCAAAGACTCAGCCCCACACAGGCTGGCGATGCTCTTAGTGTATCCACACTCCCAGTCTGAATGCCTGCATTCAGAGGCCTCCTTATCAAGGGGCTTTCAAGTCACTTTTCTACATTCTGACTCAGTATTCAGTACTTTTCCACTCCTTGCTCTCCCCCACCATCCCAGGGCCTCCCCAGCAGTAAGACAATCCCCCAATCTGGGCTGATACATCTGACCCCCCGCTGGAGCTGATGGTGGGGAGCACCAAGGGAGCCGGTGCTTTTTCGTGCTTTGCCTCTTGATTATACTGTTGCAGTCAGTGAATAAAGGCTTAACTGTTACTTTCAGTTTGGCTTGTTGTCTTAACTGACCACCTCAACACCTGGCAGCTCAGCTTTCTCCATTTCAGCTCTTGACAGTAACTAGACACCAAACTTCGGAATAGAGTCACAATTTACAGTTCTGACTCGTGGTTGAATGGGTATTTATCCATAACAATTGAGCAGCTTCTCTGAATTTCAGAGTCTCTCTGCTCATTGAGGGGAACTGAAAAGCCTCATGGCTTCGTGGACAGGACACAGAACAAAACGTCAGGAGTCTTGGGTTCTAATATACCTTGCTGTGTAATTTGGGTGTAAAATATCATCCAAATTTTCTGGGTTTCAGTTTTCTCAAGTATAAAATGAGGAAGTCTGGACAAGTGGATATCTAAGATACCTTTCACTCTATGGTTTTATGAGGACAGGACAGTGCTCACCTGGGCCATGGCGTTTTCATTCTGGATGTAGGGCAGAGTATCATTCAACCTTATTAGCACGTGGGAGTGGTGGAGAGAGGAGGTGGAGGTGGAGGGCGTGGTCCTCAGTGCTTTCAGGAACAATGCCCAGTCCTAGATCATCTCATGGGGAGTTCTAGGCCCTAGATAAGAATTTGAGGGGCCGGCCCTGTGGCCGAGTGGTTAAGTTTGTGTGCTCTGCTTTGGCGGCCCAGGGTTTTGCTGGTTTGGATCCTGGGCATGGACATGGCACCACTCATAAGCCATGCTGAGGTGGCATCCCACATGGCACAACTTGAAGGACCTGCAACTAGAATATACAACTATGTGCTGGGGGGCTTTGGGAAGGAGAAAGAAAAAAAAAAAGATTGGCAACAGATGTTAGCTCAGGGGCCAATCTAAAAAGCAAAAAAAAAGAATCTGAGTTTTCTCTAATGTGAAGACAAGAATAATTTGGCCTGGGAATTTTACAACTTTAGGCGTATTTTCCAGAGCCCATGGTTTAGTTTTAGGGCATCCTCAGGTTACTTTCTAGACACTTAGAAAATGATTTGTTGTTGTTGTTAGTGCTGGTGAGTTGATTCTGACTCCTAGTGACCCTGTGTCCAGCAAGCAGAACCCTGCCTGGTCTTCTTGTGCCATCCTCTCACCTTCCAGCACTGTATCAGCCAATGCTCCACTGCTATTCATAGGGTTTTTGTGGCCAATTTTTTCAGAAGTGGGTGGCCGGGTCCTCCTTCCTCATCTGTCTAGTCTGAAAGCTCTGCTGAAACCTGTCTACCATGAGCAACCCTGCTGGTATTTGAAATAGGGTTGGCAAAGCTTTCAGCATCACACCAACATGCAGCTGCTACAATCTGACAACCGACAGATGGGTGGTGTGGTTCCCTGACCGGGAAACGAACCCAGGCTGCGGTAATGAGAGTGCCAAATCTTAACCACTAGACCACCAGGGCTGGCTTGGTAAAGGATATGTTCCCTATTTACAGACATAGGGGAAGAGCTATTCTAGTATTTATTGAATGTGTAGATTTTAAACAAACATGAGTGCTATGGACTAAACTGTGTCCTTCCAAAATTCATATGTTGAAACTCTAACCCTCAATGTGATTGTACTTGGAAATGGGGTCTTTAGGGAGGTAATTAAGGTTAAATGAGGTCATAAAGGTGGGATCCCAATCTTATAGGACCGGCGTCTTTATAAGGAGAGGGAAGTCTTACGGGAGATTGTTCTCTCTCAACCCATGTAGAGAGGAAAGGCCATGTGAGGATACAGGGAGAAGGTGCCATCTACAAGCCCAGAAGGGAGGACTCACCAGAAACCAATCCTTCTGATGCCTTGATCTTGGACTCCCAGTATCCAGAACTGTGAGAAAATAAATGTCTGTTGTTTAAGCCACCCAGTCTCTGGTATTTTGTTATGGAAGCCCAAGCCAGACTAATATAATGGGGGAAACAATGATCTGTATAAAACCCATTGTCTAAATATGAAGCAAACTAAAAATGTGGCATGATATTGAGTGATTGATGGAACGTAAGAAAAGAATATCCATTTGACCCTGACATTGGAAAAGATTCCTTCAAGCAGAACAGGTTTATTGATGTAGGATTATGTTTCAGTCTTTGTGGGTCCGATGACACCCTGTGTTCTGCTGAGAATAGCATTTCCTTATTCATTTAAAAATATTTATAATTGTTTTTCAGTTTTCATAATTCATCCTTTAGACGGTTTAGAACATTTAATTATAATAATTGCATTTATGTAAATCTACATGAGATGAAAATATTATAAGCTTTAATAGTGTAAAACATTAAAAGTAGAGCTGATAAGCTGGAAGGTGGAGGAGGAGAGTTGGAGCAAAATGTAAGGACCTAATTCCTCATTTTATAAATTGGAGAGTTGAGAAATACTATCTGAACTAGATGGATTAAGAGATAGAAGACACAGTTCTTTAAAGTTACAAAGATTGCCAGTAGTAGAGCTAAAAATAAATTTAAAAAAAAGGTTAACAAGTTCTTGGAGGAAAAGGCTAGTTAGTGAGCTAGATCCCTCATTATGTTTTGAACTAAAATCCCAAACAGTTCTTAAGTAGGTGGTATTGGAGCACCAATCAATGGAGCCCCTCTTTGTTTGTTACTGAACAAATTGGGGAACAGACAAGGATAGGTTGACGGGAGATGCGAATGTTACTTTATTATTAATAAAGGCTAAGCTGGAGTGCATAGCTTGCTGTGAGAGCTAAAAGCCTTGTTTAATGCACTCCACGAAGACAACTTTATCCATGCAGTTATAAAAGTGCTGGGCCGGGGCAGCCCTCCCCACATTGCGGGAAGAGCCCACACCTGGAAAAGGGGCAGAGAACGCCTGCCCCTGGAGCTCCAACTCCCAGGGAAAGACAGGAAGGAGCTAAGCTAAGCACACGTGGTTTATCCTTCTCAAATTCACCACCCAGATTAAACCATTTGTAAAATGAATTCCGTGGTAGAACGGAGAGAGGCCAGGACTGACACATCCGTGTGGAAGGAAACAGTTGGAATAGGGAGATTTCCCTTGACAGTTGCCTCTAGGGAGTGGAACCTGTATAGGGTGTGGGGTGGATGGGAGAAGAGTTTTACTTTTCATTTTCTACCCTTTTGTGCTCTTTACACCTCAGTAACTCTTATAATAATATAGAAAGGACTTGGGAAGAATAGCAGTGGGAGGTAGGAGGTGAATGAGGGTTTGGTCTGTGCCTTACCTTCACTTTGACCTGTTTTTGTTCTTATTTTGCCTCTCCTCCATCCACCTGGAGATTTAGGTTGGGCCTACTGAGAGGAGGAGATGATGAAAAGATGAAAGTAAGAAGAAAGGAATAAATGCCAGCTCATTGCCATCAGTCAGTTCTCCTGAATATTTATCTTCGACCCACATTATCTCTAATGTGGAAGCCACACCTCAATGTACTTCCATAGAATTATCTTTATTTTGTTCACTAAGACACAGGCCTGCGAAGACACCTGAGCCACCCCATCCTGTTTGTTTTGGATGCTCAATAGCCTTGTTTTCTTTTCTTCCATGTGAATAAATTCTAACAAGAGTGAGAATTCAGGGAGGACCCTTAGGTCCTTTGAATAGACTGAGGTGGGCTCCTCCCAACAATGCTTGTTTGACCCTTGTCCGTGGTTCTTCCTTCCCTTTACTCCTCCCACTCCACTACACAAAGGACAAATTTCTCTAACCCTCAGAACTAAACATCCCTTCTTCCTCCATTTGCCAGGTGATCAAGAACTTGGTGTTCATAGTATCTTGATCTGGGTGGTAATTATACAGGAAATCTTCGCATGTGAAAATTTATTGAGCTGTATACTTAAAACTAGTGAACTTTATTCAATTTATTATATGTGTGTTATACATCAATTTTAAAAAAAAGGCCTAGCCGTCAATTTCTTGATAGTTTCTACCCCTGCCCCAAACTGGCACAAGAACAGGTGTGGCCCTTCCAACCAGACTTTTATTATGGCAGCACTTTGAAGGTGAGGCTTTGTGAACTCTCCATAATCTGCCAGTGTTTCTCAGTCTTTTAAATATTTCTTTACCCTCAAGTTTTGCTACGCATTTTCAATGCACAATTAAATTTCTTCTTCACCAGATTTTTTAAATTGGGACACAAAATCTATGTCATAAAAATATATTGTTACACTTTGCTGCATTAAAAAAATAACTTCTGCATGACAAAAATACCATGAGTAAAATAAAAATATGGATGAAAAGATTAAAATGGGAAAAAGTAGTCAGAACTGAAATCAAAGACAAAGGATTGTGTCCCTGATATAGAATTCTGGCCAGTTTATAAAGAACCCAATAGAAAAATGGGCAGAGGATATGAACAAAAAATTCCTTAATGTGTAAAACCCCAAACAAATGAAGAGATGCTTAATCTCACTCACAATAAGAGAAATGAAAATGGAAACTACACCAAGATACCATTTTTCAAGCTATCAGACAGGATAAAATTCAAAAATGAGATACCATATGGTGTTGGCAAGGCTGGGAGAAACAGGCTCTGCCATCCATTTCTTGGGAAGGCAAATTTCCAGCTTTCATAGTGGGCAGATTAACAGTACCTATCACAATTATAAATGCATAGCTCTTTGAGCCAGCAGATCCATTTTTAGGAGTTTAGATGGCAGATATGCTTTTGACAGGCAAAATGAAGCCTGTTCAAGGTAACATCATTGTTTGTAATAGTAGAATATTGAAAATAACCTAAACATTAATGAATAGAGGTCTAGTTAAATAAATTATGATACATGCTTTCAATAGAATACTAGGCAGCTGTAAAAAAGTGGAAAGTTCTTTTTAATATGAAAAAGTCTGAGTTATTGTTGAACGAAAAAACCAATAGGTAGGGGCCAGCCCTGTGGTGTAGTGATTAAGTTTGGCATGCTCTGCCTTGGTGGCCTGGGTTCTCAGGTCCGGATCCCAGGCACAGACCTATACTACACCACTCATCAGCCATGCTATGGCAGCAACCCGCATGTAAAGTGGAGGAAGATTGGCACAGATGTCAGCTCAGGGTTAATCTCCCTCAAGCGAAAAAAGAGGAGGATTGGCAATAGATGCTAGTTCAGGGCTAATCTTCCTCAGCAAACAAAACAAAACCATGGGTAGAACCATGTGCAGGATGTGCTAACACTTGTGTAAAAAAAGAGGGTATGGATGAATGCATGAAGGGGCAGGTCCAGATCTGCCTAGAATGTGAGTTTGGGGGACCTAGGAGGTCAAGGTTAAAAGGGAGAGACGCTGAAGCATCTGTAACTTCTTTTGCATAGCCTCCCCTCCCATCCTCACTCTTCTTGTCTTTTAGGTCTTTGTTCGTTTCCTTAACTCTACGCCTTCAATCCCAGGTGCTCAGAGTCCTGCTCTAGCTCTCAGTATGGCCAACCTCTTTGACAAACACAACCACACTGAAGTGTTAGTGAATTGTTGTAGAACTTCTCCCAGTTGTAAGTGAATTTTAAAGGAGGACCCGCAGGATGCACATATCCATCATCCTTTCCATGCTCCATGGCTCATAACTCTTGAGGCATTGTGCTGTATTTGGTACCTTTTGGGCAGCTGTGGCTGGAAATGTTTGAAACGAGAATGCTTAATAATTTATATTCTCAGAAACCAGGAAGTACTGGAAATGAGGGTATTATTTTGTAAGGAGGTTTTCTCCCTGGTGACTCTGCCTGAAAGCCCATTTATTTTATCAAAATAATAATGTTTCTGAAGGAAAATAAAGAGCTCCTTTGACCTTCTCCCTAGAGAGAAAGGAGAAGAAAACATGAGGTCCTTCAAGATATTGCAGAGTACAACATGCCCTCAACACAGAGTGAAGCAAGGACAATGCAGGAGAACGGGCGAGGGTAGGAGAAAAGAGAGGCAGGAAGCTGAGAAATAGAGGGCGTCTAGGAAGGAAGGATGGCAGTCAAAAGAACGGGATGGCAGTCAAAAGAACTGCCAGCACATCTGGTCTCTGTGGTGAGGCAGTGGAACCTTGAACCCTCTGAAGTGCATAGACCATGTGTAGTTGACACTTCAAAAGAGGGTGGCAGGCAAACAACTCCATGTCCATCAGTGAGGACTCGCCTAATGGACCACTCTCTATCTGCGCAATGAGACGGTTCGAGCTCTAAACGGGAGGGAAGACTATCTCTCTATACTACTATAGAGTGATCTCCAGAAGAAATTTCTTAAAAAGTAAGGTGGATAAAATCATGTACAGCGTGCTACCATTTATCTCAGAGATGGATATGAATATACATATGCTTTAAAAAAACAGGAGGATAAATTATAAAATTACACACAATGGTTACTAATGGAGGAGGGAGTAGCATGGTGAAAGGGACTGAAGTTGATCTTTGAATATACTTTGTTTTGTGGTTTTGACTTTGGAATTATGCGTATATTTTACATAATTATGAAATAAAAATTAAATTAAAAAAACAATTCCTAAGTATTGAAATTAAGAAAAAGACAAATGAATCTAACTCTATATCAAGTTAGAGGCATGATCATACAGTGAGTAACTATCCTAAGTGCCTTTAAAACAGTAATTTGATTGTAATCCCTATGGGAAACTACAGAACAAGGAAACTGGTTTATTCAACAGTGACAATAACAAAATTTGCAAGGAAAGTGAAAGAGGGAGATGGAAAGAGAAATTCATAGACTTAAAAATTCTGAAGAGGCGTCTCTAAATCAATCGCAATGTATGGACCATATTTGGATTCTTATTCAACCAAAAACATTCTAAGACAATTGGGGAAATCTGGATACTGACTGGAAATTGCATGACATTAAGAAAGTATAATTAATTTGTAGGTGGAGACATTTTATGATGGTTAACTTTTGTTAAAAAAGAATTCTTAGGATTTAGTGATACAAATGGAAATGTTTAAAGACACAACGGTGCATGGGATTGCTTCAGAATAGTCCCGGGGGAGGGAAAGTGGGTGATAGGTACATGGAGGTTCATTATACATCTTATGTTTTTATATCTTTGAAATTTTCCAGTCTAAAAAATAAGTTATATACACGGCAGCAGCAGAGAGACAGTTCCCATTGAATGGTACATTAACAAATGCCCTTGGTAAGTCTTCTTCGCACAATTGAGGTCTTTTGGTTAGACTTGGGTATCTGTGTTCTCTCCCCTGAGAGTCAAACCCCTAGAGATAATGTTCTCTTTCAGGCCACAAGAGAATGATAAAGGCTTTAAGGAGATCAGAATTTAGACGGTCCATGGGGCCTGCTGATTTTAAAACTGGCCCCAAAACTTGTTTCCCTTGTTCATCTCCTTTTTTTTTCCTGCTGCTTCCAATTCCAATTTAGCCTGATTCCATCCTTTCACCAATTCACGCCTAGGCTATTATAGTAACACTTCCATTTCTTCCCATAGCATGAGGCTAATAGAACAGAATTGTCTCTATAGGAAATGCACTTAAGATCTCCCTAAACATGGACGTTTAAAAAAGGTCTAACCAAGAAGTCATGGCATGGAGAGGCATTATTGATTAAAAACATTTTACACCTAATGATCAGAATTTATTTAGGCTTACTGTTTACTTAGATAAATGGTGATTTCTTTAGAACAAATTGAAAAAATAGAATTACATACGCATAATAAAAAATTCAAAAAGTACAAAAAATATACTGTACAAGACAAATCTCCTTGGTACCTCTCACCCCCTTCTTCTCTCCCTGGAAGCATTCATACTAACAGTTTGTGTATTCCTCCAGAGATATTCTAAATATATTTGCAGAAAATATAATTTTGTATCACACATGGAAGTAAATTACATATAATTATTGAATGATACTTAACTTTCCCCAATCTGTGATTTTTTACAGCTCCTTTTTACTTCTGGACTGTCATTTTCACAGTCAGCACAGAAAAACCATTCTGAAAAACCTTTCCTCATGTTTATTTTTTTCTTTGGTTTTGAAAAATTATTTCTTGATTTTGACAACTCAAGCAATTTCATATTTTCCAGATGAATAGTCACAGGACTGCGTAAATAAAAATTTAACTAGTATGTGCATGAACCCACTGAACAGATTTCAGAGAACATTTTGCTTTGGCTTCTAGCAGTGTCCTAAAATTGATATTTAAAAATATTAATAAAACTCGACGATCCTGCTTTCACCTCTTGTCTCCCTAGTTTCAGAATTGTGAATTTTTATGAAGCCTGAAACCATGGGAATTTTTAATAAAAGGTAACTTGATTTAAGTGACAGTGCACTGCAGGATGGGAAGGCCACTAGGCAGAGCTGGAAGGAGGTGGAGATTGAGGGATGGGAGGGAAAGAGAATTCGGGAGGGCGTCACTCCATTTGCAAGCCCATTCATTCCACATGCATAATACAGGATGGTTATATCAGTCAACAACTATATACATAACTTGATCAATTATCAAAAGGTATACATTAAAAGTGTTAAATAATATTTTACATAAAACGGCACTTTAAGGTATGAAGTAAAATCATAAAAATCCAGCAGCAGTTCTCAAGCTTGCCACTCCCATCTGTGGCCCTCTTTTTCTCTATTTCCTTTTCCTCTCCCCACTCACTTTCTCTTTCTTCTCAGCAGTTCAACTAGTCCCTAAGAAACCCTGGTCATTAATCCTCAAGGATAGGTCAGAGTTAAAGGTGGCTTTAGGCCCTCCTACTCCATGTTGACTGCTTCCATGAGAAAGACCAGGTTATACTTATGAACCTACTTGGAAAAATCATGGGCTGAACAGCTAACCAATTAAACAGAGGTTACAAGAATGCAAAGAGTCCAAGAATTAAATAAATGCCAAACAGAATCCACAGGAATTTAAAGATAACTAAAATTGCTAAACAAAATGATCTTTCCCTATGGTTTTTGACTCTGCATTATAATTAAATAGATTAAGGTACAATTGAGCCAAGTATTTTTCCTCATTCAGTCAAAAATCTAGTGCCTACTCTTTCCAAAATGATATTTTCATACATTATCTTATTCTGACCTTTGCAAATGCTGTAGTCTTATAAATTCTAGTGTAATATGGCTATACATTACTTTAGTATAGAATTACTGATGTCTATAAGTCCTAATGCCAAATTTCCAGAAGGTAAATCTAATTTGTTCATCTTGGGTGGAATATCAATTCTTGGCCCAGTTATGACCAGTGTTCTTCGTTGGGCAGACATACTTCCATCCACTTATCCTAAACCATGTTTTTTTCTTGATGTACCATCCAGACACTTCTTGACCAATTATTTCTATCAACTTCTTTAAGACTTTTATAATTCTGATCTCCAGGAAAATGACCCTGCCTAACACAACCTTGTGTTCAGCTCACTTCCATATGTATCTATTAAGTACCCACTAAATGTCGGGTGCTATGGTAGACAGCGGCATGCAAAGATGAAGAAGGCATTCCTTCAGAGGGAATTCAATCTAATTGCAGACAGCCATATTCCCAAGAGACAGAATTAACAATAGACTGTCCTCACGTACTCCACACTTTAATGAAGATTGTATTAAATATACATTTTTGGAAACTGTAATGGCAAAAAAAATCACATTAATCGATTTAAAGTATGAAAATTAAGAACTGCCTGCTTAGAAACGGTATATCAGGAGAATATTTACAAATAGCTCAGTGCATTGATAATTAATGTTTAAAGTTATTTGATGACCATAAAAACAACTCCTCTGCTTGTGGCAGATTTTCCTAGTGATGGAGAAAACCAGCTCACTCTGTTATGTGCCTGATTATTGGTAGATGATTCAGATCCTTAATTTTCCTGTTTTTATGTTGCCTACTTTTGAGGCACTTTATGTTTTAATTAAAATTCCTCTTTTTTTTTTTTTTTGAGGAAGATTAGCCCTGAGCTAATTACTGCCAATCCTCCTCTTTTTGCTGAGGAAGACCGGCCCTGAGCTAACATGCATGCCCATCTTCCTCTGCTTTATACATGGGACGCCTACTACAGCATGGTTTTTGCCCAGCGGTGCCATGTCTGCACCTGGGATCCGAACTCGTGAACCCCGGGCCGCTGAGAAGCGGAATGTGCGAACCTAACTGCTACACCACCACGCCCGGCCCCTAATTAAAATCCCTCTTAAAGATAATTGGGAGGGGACAAGAAGTGAAGGTTAGAACAATGCTCAAGTATGCTCAAGTTAGTCATGTGGCTCCTTATTAGCTGCTCTGTTAAATTTCTATGGAGAGAGTAAGTCATTGACTAACATGAGCCTTTGGGGTTATCACTGAAGTCTTGCCAGCTGTGATCATGCATGTTTTTTATAAAGATCTTCTTTATTAAAAATACTATTACTCTTTCATTGTTCTTCCTCAAAACCAAGCCTCCAGTGAACTAGGTGGTGCTACCTGACACTGGGTTGCTTAGAAAATGGAGATATGCATTGTTTAAGGCACTTATTCTGAGTCAATAGTAGATCTGGGAAGATAACTTATTTGCCAGATGGCAGCCAATCTATTATTCTGTCTCACATATTTAACACACACTCAGCCCTTTATATATTTTATATACCTATAAGTGTCTAATCATGATGTTCCAACAAGGGATAGTGGAATATTCAATAACTGTTTCAGACAATTGCTGACCTGTCTATATTGGCAAACAATGTCCTTGCTGAAGACACAATAGAATATTCTGGGCAATCACTTCCCAAAGCAAGATTCTTAGTTTAGCTTGGAATGTTTTCTCTATTCCTATTTGTCAGGATTTAAGGGAGGGCAGTGGAGATTGAGAGGCAAGTTTTGTCTTATTATCATTATTATTACTTTACTTTGAGTTTTGTGTTCATCTTAGCCATGGTGAGGAAAGTAAGAAACTTGTCTCCGACCATTGGCTAATTTGATTATGCAGTTGCTTCTGCTATTACTGAAAGCCAAGAGGGTGGAAATTATCCAAGGCAGGAAATTATTCAGCAGAGACTTATAGAGGTGTACCATCAATTATAACAGCAAATGACTTTTCCATGTTTTGAACCTGGATTTCAATATTTTCCTCATTAACTCTGGACCATGTTTGAGAACAAACTGCTCCAGACAGAATCAAATTAAGGTCAAGCCTGTCCTTCACACCTGAAACTGATGAAGTTCTCTGGAAATGTAAGCTGTCAAAAATACAGCATGAATAGTATTTATAAACATATGCCTTGGACTTAGCCAAGCGTAGATCATTCCGCAGAAATTGAATGGCAGCAGTGCTCTCTACTGGAATGTTGTGATTTTGATATCAAGGCCACATACCACAAGGTATCTTGAAAAATACTCACCTCTGTTATTGTCTGTTTAAAGAAACTAGAGTCAGTGCTAGGAAGTGGAGGACAGAGCATAACCCCAAACCCAAGAAATAAAAATATACTCAAAAGGAAGACAAGATGTTCTAATAGGGCAAGCAAACATTATGAGTTATTTCCTTTCTCATACTCATGGACAGACTGGTTAATAAGTGGTCAACAGGAGCAGCATTAAAATAAGTCTATTGCTCTGTTTCCTTAATAATGAGAAGTCATTCATATTGTTGTAAAGTTCCTCTTTCAGAAGTCATATATGATACATCCGCTAAATAGCATTGAGCCTGAAATTTCCGGGAAGCAGGGTACCCAGAATTTTTTTCTCAAGCATTTTCATTTATTTCATAATTAGAAAATAGATATATATTTAATTTTTTAAAAGGCTGCCCAGATAATGGGTATCCAGATGATAAATAGGCGTAAAATTACAAAATATATTTTGCTACCACTATGTTTCATCACCATTATTTAGAGTTGTGCTGTCCATTGTAGTACCCACAAGCCTCATGGGACCATTGACCACATAAATGCGGCTAGTTCACTTGAGGAACTGACATTTTAATTTAAAATTAAAAATAGACACTCAGTTTAGATATATGTAAACAATTCATTTTTATCCTCAACACTTTTCTGCAACTTTCTTAGTTTAACCCCATCATCCATCATTGGGGCTGTTGCAGTATCTTCTTAACTGCTTTCTGGCCTCTAGTCTTAACACTCTGCTAGGCCAATCTCAAAAGAACCGCCACTTATAATTAAATTTTTAAACATTTTTTGAAGTATAAAAGACATAGAGAGAAGTACAAAATTACAAGTATACAGTTTGACATGTTATCATAAAGTAAACATAACTAGTAAATGAACAACCAGGTAAAAAAAAAAAGAATATTAATCACACCGCAGAAGGCTCCCAGTCATGGTCCTTTCTGCTCATTTCTCTCTTCCTTTTCTCCAAAGGTAACATCCTTACTTCTTCCAGTCACAAACTGCCTGTTATATATAAATGGAATCCTAAGAGTATGCATTCCTTTGTGTCTGGTTTGTTTTCCCCAATAATATGCTTGTGGAATTCATCCATCTTGTGATATGTACGTGAAGTTCATTCATTGTCGCTGCCGTATAGGAACATATGAATATCCACAATTTATTTATCTATCCCACTCTTCATAGACACTTGGGTTACTTCAATTTTTAGCCTCTTATGAATACGACTGCTTTGAACATTTTTAAATGTTTTATGCACACATTTCTGTAGCATTTATTCCTAGCACTGAGTTACTGGGTGGTAGAGTACGCCTCTGTCCCATTTTAGAAGGTACTGCCAAAGAGCTTTCTGAAGAAGTTCATCCGTCCACACTCCCTTAAGCAGTATATGAAAGTTTGCGTTCTACATCCTCATCAATATTTGATATTGTCAATCTTTTGAAGTTTATTCATTTTATGAGCATTTAATGGTGTACTATTATGGTTTTATTTACATTTCTTGATGGTTAATGACATTCAGCATCTTTTTGTATGTTTATTAGATATTTATTGTCTTTTGAAGTACCTGCTCCCCTTTTCCTCTGGATTATCTTTTTTTAAAATAATTGATTTGTAGCAGTTCTTTATATATTCACCTATGAGTTGCAAGTATCTTCCAGTCCATGGTTTTCTTTTTCATTCTGAATGGTGTCAGAAATTTTTCATTTTATGTTATCCATTTTATCATTGTTTTCCTTCATGACAAAGTCTTTTTTGGGTCCTAAGAAATCTTTCCATATTCCTAGATTTTGAAGATAGTCTACTACGTAATCTTTTAAAAGTGTTATTTTGCCTTTCCGTTTAGATTTACAATTCACCTGAAATGTATTTCTATACATAGTGTGATGTAAGGGCTTTGTTTCTTTTATTTTACATGACTATCCAATGGCCCCACTATAATTTCTTGAAAAGAGCATACTTTCCTCACTGCTCTGAAGTGCCACCTTGTCTAGGATGACCATCTCATCCCAATTTTCCTGGAACTTTCCTAGTTTTAGTCCTGAAAGTTCTGTGTCCTGGGAACAGCCTGTCTTCGGCAAACCAGGATGGATGTTCATCTTACTTTTGTCACAAATCGCGTGTATGAGTCTATTTCTGGATTCTCTCTTCTTAGAATAATAAGCCCACTCTGTCTTAATTATTTTATCTTTATAATAAGCCTCGTTATCCTATAAAGAAAGTGATCCTACCTTGTTCTTCATATCCAAGAGAGTCTTGGCTATTTTGAGAATTTTTCTATTTCCATTTTAGAATCAGCTTCTCAATTAATACAAGTAAGAATTCCAAGATTAAGAATGCATTGATTCTATAGGTCAGTTTGAAGAAAATTAGATATTTATGATATTGAGCTTTCTAAGCCATGATTTATTTAGGTCTTCTTTAATTTTGTAAATAATGTTTTTTAGTGTTCTCTGTGGAGTTCTTGTGCATCAATCGTTAGGTTTCTAAAAAACTGATTTTTTATATTATTTTCTATTATATCATTAAGTTTTATAGTCTAATGGTTGTTCCAGGTAGATAGATATACACTTGAATTTTGTATATTAGCTTTATATTTCTGGAACTTGCTAAACTCAGTTATTAATTCTAAATGTTTATATGTAGGTTAAACACATGTTAATTATTTTGGATTTTCTACATAGATAAACAGGTGGCTGGCTCCTAGGCCATAGTTTGCCAAACCATGCTTTAGTCCGTGTTTATAATTCTTTTCCTGGAAGGGAGTCTCTTGTCTTTATGGTATACTAGATGCAGGGTGGATGCGGCAGGCGGTCCAAATTGCTGCTCGTGGGCACAGCATGAGGCTTGAGGTTTCCAAAGCTGTCCTTCCTTTCCTGGATAGTCTGTAAATTGAGTCAATGGTGCCAAGTCCATTTCCAGCACTCTTCATTTCTTTGTGTAGATCCAAGTTTCCATCTGGTGTCATTTTCCTTCAGTCTGAAAATTTTAACATTTCATGAAGTAAAATACTCAAGAACAAAATTTTGTCAGCTTTCATCTAAAAATGTCTGTCTCACTTTTATTTTGAATGACATTTTCACTGGTATAATATAGTGAATATTCACTTGGTTGACAGTTTTTTCTTCCTGCACTTTTTAGATGTCATTCCCTTGCCTTCTAGTTTGCATGTTTTCTAATAAGACGACTACTGTCTTTCTTCTATTTTTCTATGATCACAAACTTTTTTGTATTCTAGTAATATTCTTGTCTTTGCAGGCCATAAGTTCTCTGTCACAATGACTGAAGTCTGTGATCGTAGTGTGAAAACAGCCATAAACAATAGGTAAACAAATAGGTATGGTAGCACTCCAGTAAGACTTTTATGGAAAAAGAGGAGGCAGGCTAGATTTGACTTGAGGGTTATATATAGTTTGCTGACCTCTGTTCTATATGTAATGTATTTTTTCCCCTCTAGCTACTTTTGAGAGCTTCTCTTTATCACTGCTTTTAGCTAATTTGATTATGATGTGCCTTGGTGTGGTTTCCTTTATGTTTATTCTGCTAGGGATAGTTGAACTTCTTGGATTTTCCATTTCTTTATTCATTGTGTTAATGTTTTTCTTTACATTATTTTAAACTCCTAGTTTGTCAATTCCTTCCTTTCCATAGTTGCTGAATCTGATTCTATTGATTGGTTTTCCTCCTAGGTGTGAGTTATATTTTCCTCCTTTGAATGCCTGATAACTTTTGATCAGGTGCTGGATATTGTGAATTTTACTTTCTTAAATGCTGGGTTTATTGTATTCCTTTAAAGAGTTTTGGACTTTGTTCCACAGGCAGTTAAATTACTCACAGATGAGTTTGATCCTTTCAAGGACTGCTTTTAATCTTTGTTGGGTGTAAAGGATCAGCCATTACTCCAGGGCTGATTTAGCTCCACTACTAAGCCGTGGCCTTTTTAACTAGAAGAACAAGACACAACCCAGGATAAAAGGAGAGGCTAATCAATTTGGGAGGTTAGTATGAGAAGACTTGAGCATACTGAAAGGTGAGCAGGAATTAGTCAATTGAAAGTAGGGAGGGAAAACTGGGGTGAGGAGAACGGTACACAATATTGAGACTTGCTGGTGCAAAAGCCTCGATGTGGCAAGTGTATGATGTTATCTAAATAAGAACTATGCAAGATTCAATATGACTGAGGGAGGGCAGAAAGGGAAGAATGGAATAGATGAGGCTAGTAAAGCAAGCAGATTAAATGGGTGTAGCAAACGAGTTTGCTAAGAACCATGTTCCTCAACCATTTAGATCACTGCCTCTAAGTTTTAACAAAGCATATCTCACTTTTTTTTTAAAGGAATCATGTTTGGAGTGCAAAATGTTAAGTGAAACAGACTGCAAGCCTTTATTAATAGGTATTTTGCTTAAGTCATTTGCTCACATTTTTCTCCTACTTGTTACTGTCCTTACATTAGAGCTTGACTTTGGAGTTCTGAAGACTTGGGTTAAAATCTCAATTTCTGGATTTCTTAGCTGCATAATTTTGAATAAGTTCTTTAATCTGAGTCTTTATTTTCATCCTTAAAGGGGTAAGGGAAGGCAAAGGTACAAACCCAATTACAGGGCTAGTATAAGATAAAAAGACCTATCAACACCTACCAGTGTCCAGCACATGGTAGACACTCAATATGTTAGTCTCCTTGGATAAAAGCCCTATGAAAAAAAAAGTCTTTTCTAGCCCAGAAGTTCTCAGCCCAGGTTGCATATTAAAATCACATTAAGAACTTCAAAAAACATTGATGCCCAGTCCCCATGTATTTAATTGATCTGGGGTGGGATATGGTATTATTTTTAAAAAGCTTTCCAAGTGATTCTAACATGAATGCAAGGTTGAAAACCACTGATGTAGCCAGGGAAGGCTAACTTTTTCATCCCTCTGAAATCAAGATGTGTGTGTGTGTGTGTGTGTGTGTGTGTCTAGCACACAAAGCAAAACATAAAAACATGAGATCTATTTAAAAGAAAAACAACTGCAGGCCATAACTGACACTTATGAGAGCTGGCAACACACTTGGCTGACTTCTTAGATTCTATTTTTAACGTTAAATCCACACTGGTTATGTAACATTGGAACTAAAGGTTTTACATAACAAATCCCTTTGAATTTGTAAAACCCAGATTGTTGATTTTATAAAAATCTTTATTTCATTTCTTTAAAAATTATTTCTATAGCAAAATTTATTTTTATACGGGAAAGCTGCAGTTCCTTTACGAGCTAGGTTTTTTTTAAAAGCACTGTTTACTTTGAAACCTTGTTTTTTTAAATCCCTTTTTCATTTTGAGGTTCATTCACTTCCAAAAAGGACTCTATAAGAAAATTAACTTAGTAAAGCAAAATAAGGCTGACACTATGATGATACATGACAGTTTGGTAAATGCTTAAGAAGGTGTGTGGAGAGAGAGAGAGAGATATATATATATGTATGGAACAACTTATATTTGACTTATTTTTTAAGTTTCACTGGGATAAATTTTAATTCAAATTTCCTTGCTGTTGCACTTTAACCTCTTAATTACAGGATCACAATTATCCAAAGTTTAACCTTACTCCTCTAGATGATGTTACTGAATTATTAATAATAGTTAACATTTCCTAACAAGTTTTCATAAAATGTGAACTTATCCTTCTCTACTTCAGAAATATTTAGTTTCAGAAATCTACCCATTAGAAAAAACAGAGGATGAAAGGATATACAAAGTACACCATTCTTATGAAAAAAATACCATATATAAATGTACAATATTTTTTACTCTGAAATATTCATCTAAAAAGCTCTCTTTAGGGGTCCAGCCCTGTGGCCGAGTGGTTGAGTTCACGTGCTCCACTTTGGCAGCCCAGAGTTTCGCTGGGTTCGCATCCTGGGCGCGGACACGGCACCGCTCACCAAGGCACGCTGAGGCGGCATCCCACATGCCACAACTAGAAGGACCCACAACTAAAAAATAAACAACTATGTACCGGGGGGCTTTGGGGAGAAAAAGGAAAAAAATAAAATCTTTAAAAAAAAAAGCTCTCTTTGCACAGAGTATATTACATGAAGTACACAATCATAGGAAAAGATAAATTGAGAATAAAGAACTGGACCAAAGTACACAACATCCAATGGTGATTTCCATTAAGATCTGTGTGCTGGACAGACTACACCAATTATGTTTTCCTTAAACTGTGCCAGGCACACAATAAGCATTCAACCTCCTCTTATAAGAGGGTAGCAACAAGTTTTTAAAGAGGTAGTATAGCAAAAGACAATTCCTTTTGTAAATAACATTATAAAAATAACAGAACTAAATGAGAAGGAACACTATAGATATGAGCTTACGAATTACTTTTTAAATACTTTTTTTTTCCAAATGTGAGTTAAAATATAACAGGCCTTTTGGACCTGTCACAACGTTCCCAATACCTCTAGACATTATGAGGGATCTTTATTTCTACATCCAAAGGATTCTTCTGGAATCTTAAGGTACGGAGATAAAGGTCAGGGATCTCTAGCCTGATGCTGCCCTGCTTCTCTGATTTATTCAGCTGGAAGAGGTGTGGTGGGAAGATACTTGGAGAATGAGCTAGATTCCTTGTTCCAACTTGAGCTATGTAAATATCATGAATTAGGGTTGCAAAAGACACCTGCTTAGTAGGGCTTGCATGGCCGACCACATCACACATATTTTGTTCTTTGCATAGCTCTCTGAAAAAAAATTCTACTTTTCTCAATGTGTCAATAAAGATCTTTGAAAGGAACAGACTTAGATTTCCAGTTTTTCATTTTGTTAGTAGTGAGGCCTAATGTGCTCTTTTTAGCAGCAACAAGCAGCTTCACTTAAACTGATTACTTTGGACTGAGTTAAAGAGAAATAGCGGGGCTGGCCCCATGCCCGAGTGATTAAGTGCGCGTGCTCTGCTTTGGCGGCCCAGGGTTTTGCTGGTTCAAATCCTGGGCGCAGACCTAGCACCACTCATTAAGCCATGCTGAGGTGGCATCCTACACAGCACAACTAGAAGGACCTACAACTAGAATATACAACTATGTACTGGGGGGCTTTGGGGAGAAGAAGAAAAAAAAAGAGAAATAGCAATAGTACTCTGGCCAGCCTTCAGATTCAGACATTTGCAAGAAGCAGAGAAAAGTTCAAGGGCTAGGTACAGGGGAGAAAGAAAAGACCTAATATGACAATTAAATAAAACTGCAAGTTAGTAACAGGGATGCTCATTACTGACTGAAGAATAAAGTGATCACAGCAATTCTACGCATTAGCTTTTTAAAAAAGTTCAGGTGGATGAATTTTTTAATGAAGCTTCTGATTATTCTGGTTCCAAGTCTTCCACAGGTATAAATGCTTTACATTCAGCAAATAATTAATGTTATTATATTTTTAATCTTAAAAAGAAGTCTTTAAGTCTCTGGTATTGGTATGAAGTTATTATCTAAATAGTCTCAGTATTATTGCATAACTAGAATGTCACCTTTTTGTTATCATCTTGAAAATTCAATACGTATTACCTTGACACACAAAACCCTTGAGTGACTTGATATTCATAGATAAAACTGTGTATAGGTTTAATTGTCTTTATGGAAGTTCCTAGAAGCAGCTGAGCCCAATATCAAGCCACCAAGTATTAAATGACTTTACCAATTTCAATAAATGCTAAGACTGTATTATAATCTGATTATAAATCATTATCTAGCAGTGGATAACTGAACACATAGGGTAGCTTAGAAATTTGCTATTAGAACAAGAGGAAGCCCACAGGAAAGAAGGTGTAATAAAAATCCTTCTTGTTCACTCATTTATTGGGAAGAGAAATCTCAATCAATTCTGCAAGGAATTTTCAGTTTTTAATCCAATCAAATTTCCTAATCTTTCTAGTGACTGGAAGCAGGTTAGGAGTGAGAGGTAGTGGAATGAAGATGAGGAATTCTGTTTGTAACTAATGACACTAAAAGCCTGGGAAAAAGATAAAACCCAAATCACCAAAGAACATTCTTTCCTTAAAATGTTTTCAAAATAAATATGAGACCAATCTTTAGAACAATGTACAACCATGGATAAGTGAAAGCCCTTAGGAAGGGGGACATTTTGGATAACTCTTGAATCTTGTATAATCAAGACCCAGGAGAACTGGCTTGTTTCCAGTTTCCTGGCAAAAGAAAATGCGGGATGGTAGGGTCTGACATTTCAATGTTTTATCTGAAACTATGAAATAGAAACAACTGTGCAAAACATATGACTCAAACAAAAAAAAACCCAAATGTACAACTCTGAAAATATGCGATCAATGTTTAATATTCTGAGGATTAAGTAACAAAATCAAAAAAGATTTTTTACTTGACTAGGTTCATTTCTTCTGAATTCTTCTAAGAGTTAAAAATGAACTATCACACTTATTGATTTAGAACCATCAGATTTTACTTCAGGAAAATCTAATACCTTTCAAAAAGTTATAATTTTAATGTTAGCACAAAAAATTACTTCCTAACATTTCATTTTAAAAAAACTTTTCCGCAGCCAAAGATTCCTATTTTTGAATTACAATACTGCAAGGCACATACAGAACTCACCTCCTTCAAAACACACAGAAGAAATACTCCCTGAAATATAATTTTAAAATCCTTAAACAATTATAAATACTACAAATTTAGCAATTTTTAGGTAAAAATGTTGCTCCTATAGGATCATGCACCTTTCTTAAAATCATTCAGCACATATGTATAAATAATCCTTTTTTAAAACATTTGTATTTGAAATGCAGATACAGTGATGCTGAAGACAGCACTAAAACCTGAAAAGTACTACAGCTTGATACATTTTATGTTATTGCCTTCATTAGAGACTGTATCATCTCTAGTATTTTTCAAAGACTTGAATTTAATAATGGGATAACTACATAGGAAATAAAGGATTTTCCTTCTTTTTTAACAATATTTCCTTCACTTCTAACATTAATTCTTTTAAAAGATGCTAAATGAATTATATTTTTTCTTAATAGGACCATTTAAATACCTCTACTAAATTTAATGCAGCTTAATTAGGG
This sequence comes from Equus quagga, assembly GCF_021613505.1. NCBI lineage: Eukaryota > Metazoa > Chordata > Mammalia > Perissodactyla > Equidae > Equus > Equus quagga. Next base: position 32,115,339 of record NC_060269.1, on the reverse strand, counting down.
ACCAGGTACACATTTTCCTCTGAAAATTTTTGGTCAAGCATATCTATCCACGAAAGCAAATGGAATTTTAAGAGGTAGATTTTTTTCCCATGATGCATTTTGTTAATAAATGTATTGTCAAGAAAATTAAATCAAGCACTGAGTGTGTTTTCTTAAAGTATAAGGGTCTAATGAAAAGAAAAATAGAAGATATGATATGGTATTTGTTACAGTTTGACATTTTAACAGTCACGGTACTGGATGTTTTGTGACCAGTGCATTTTGGACTCTCGGGATCAAAACACGAGTCTGCCGACTGTATTAAATCCTCCGCCGCCGCCTCCACCAGTTGGTCCGCAGCTTCCTGGCGGATCATTGTCGTCAAATCCATTGGGCCGAAACGAACAGGAGGCAGATGCAGCTTGTAGGGCCCGGGCTCGAGCATTCAACTCTTGTTCCTAAAATTAAAAGTAATTTTTATACAGTGAAAATCCTAAATACAACTGATGGGTATATCACCTATATAAATATTTTAAAACTGCCTTAATCCTTAATAAGCATCCTTCAAATTTCAGTAACTAAAAAATTACTGATTATACTAATCCTTACCAAATCTTACTAAGGTAAGTATGTAAACACAGATGGAGCAAACAAGATAGAGAGCAAAATCCTGGTGAAACTCGACAGAACAACAGATCCTAAAGGCTGTTCTGTTTCAAGAGAGAACACTGTTTCAATACTGCCTCACTTTACAGAAGAGGAAACTGAAACCCACAGCTCTAAAATTTCTCTACAGAAATACTACAATTCTTGCAACACTCATCAACACAAATAGGAAGAGATTTCTTTTCTAATATACAGAATGTAGAGTTCAACAGTTATGACGATGGATTATCCACTCTCTATCAAGTGGGGCTATTTTGGAAGTGGGTGATTACAGGAAAAGGTGCAAATAATGAAAGAGGACTGAATTTTTTCTACCCTTTCCTTAGAATACTTCTCAGTAAATAAAAGTAAGACAGATCTCAAAAACAGTGCTAAGGAAAATGGAACCTATCTCCTTAAAAATTTTCCCTACCAGATTATTACAACTTTTATCAGGAACCACATTTATCATGTGCCAGACACATATTAGGTCCTCAATAAATATTAATGATCTCAGATTATAACACTGTAAGGTACTTAGCCACAAAAGGAGCCAATGTGAATAAAAAATGACAAATTCATTTGGAAAGGTTTAAAACTGGATTCTAAAACTGGCACAAACTCCTTGGAAGCATATGCAAAACATTCTGGCATGTGCTCATCTTTCTGGGAAAGGGTCTATAACTTTCAAATGAGGTGGATGTCAACAAGGTTTAACAGCCACTGGTAATAGCATAACTCTTAATTCGTTAGGCATAATCATCCTGAAGAACTTTCAAATACAGTTAACATTAATAACAGAAACTGTACTATTTCCAATTTTCAACTGAAAGCCCAGTTACTTTGCTCCATCCAGCAAGGTAATATTATAATTTCTAGCTAATTTTTTTTTTAAAGATTTTATTTTTTTCCTTTTTCTCCCCAAAGCCCCCCGGTACATAGTTGTATATTTTAGTTGTGGGTCCTTCTAGTTGTGGCACGTGGGACACCGCCTCAGCCTGGCTTGATGAGCGGTGCCATGTCCGCATCCAGGATCCAAACCTGCAAAACCCAGGGCCGCCGCAGCAGAGTGTGCGAATTTAACCACTTGGCCACGGGGCTGGCCCCTCTAGCTAAATTTTTTTAGTTAACTATTCTCCCCCTTTTATAAGACGCCCAATTTTTTATTATGGGGAAAAAAACCCAGGCTTATTCTGACATCTATCCCTCATATTATAGATACCTTGTTTCTCAGTAGCATACACTGACTGCTGTGTGATTCCCAATACACAAATGATCAAGTGTCACATATTTCTATGGCTGAATGTGACCTTAGATAACAAATCCTTGTAACAGAACGACCTAATTAACCCTGATAGGGCTTAGAGAGGCTTCTAAAATATAATTTGCAGGATATTTCTCAAAAACATTTTTTTTTCATTTTTCTCTGTCATTTACATTTATAATTGCTGTGCCCTCTGTATAAGGTCTAACTACACAATATTTTTCAGGAGATATATTAATTTATTCTTCCATCTCTAAAATTAAAGCAAGAATTACAAATGTTTTATAGATAGAAAATAAAAGCCATAGATAAATCAGAAATAGACACAAAAATAAGAAACAAAATCCTCTGCTGTAGCTCTATAATTTATTAAACTATCTAAACAAGCAATGAAAATATAACTCTGTGCCTAAGAAACAATATCTGGTTTCAGGTACAGATCATGTTATCTAATGAAATAAACAAAATTGAAGGAATGGGCAAGGTAGAGCTCAAGAATTTCTGCTCCCGAAAGACATGGCATTTTGCCTGGACTTTGTAAAAAGTGCTTTCTCCCCAGAAGCTATTTTGAAGGACACACAAAACACAAAATTAAGTGAATAACTCCACTGCTTCTGAGACACCTGAAACCTATATTTCAAGACACAGAGCTTCCCAAGAAAGTAATATTCCTTTTTTGCTTTCTTACCTATTTATATAAATACATGGCTGACAGAGAAAAATGTATGATACTCTGTTTCAGAAGACAAGCTTAAAAATGGGTAAAAGTAGGGAAAATTCCTTTCCATTTTATTTCTCTTAATACAGATGAGAAAATTGTGTATAAAGTCAAAAATTAGGATTCTCACAGAATATGCAATTTATATCCTAATTTTTTATCAAGTAATAAAGTTAATTCATATTTCAGTAGTGGACTATAGGTCTATTCACAGAAAGGAGTTACTGTTGCTTTGGGACAAATAACTTTCAGTATATTTAGATCTCTCATTTAAGTAAATCTGTTAACATGAAATTAATTCATCTTTTATTTTTCTTTAAACTACACAGATATAATGTATACTCTCTGTACGTACGATAAAGAAAAAAATTAAGACATCAAACTACCACCTTTTCCAAAGAAACAAAGAAAAGAAACCTAGTAAGAAAGGAGAGAAGTCTGCCTGCAGTTGACGTGGGACCTGTGGGACAGGTGATATCTTCACAGTGCACTGGTGGTGCAACTTACACAATCTTTCTCTCACTGGATTTTAACCAAAAGCATAATTTTTGTAGTCCAGGCGCTAAAATAATGGAGATACTCCTAATGGAAGTTGGACTGAGGTGAAAGAAATATATGGAGAGTAAAGCCTTTTCCAAAATTTACTTTGAGGTCCACAATTTGTTTTGCTCTCCTGTGTGTCAGGCTATGAAACAGAGTAGAAAATGATTTGTCATATAGTATTTTCTGCCCAGGCTTTTCAAAACCACTAATCTTGCCAATACTAGAAACAGCAAGAGTTTCTTTCTAACACTTGTAAATCTAGTTGTGACTTTAGTAAAATTCAAAAGTGGAATCCTAAAAAAAGCTTGCTAAAATTATACAAGGTGAATTTCTAATGTGATTGTATAGTATTAAAGAAAGCAGCTCCCCGGATATGTACTAAAATGGTAAATTCATTTGCAGTACTGCTCAAAAGTAAAGAAGCTCAAAATGTTCAACTCCACATCCTTACTTTTACTAAAATTCAATTAAATTTTTACAACTGTTTTATAAATAGATACAATGCTATTTCTTAGAGCTAAAGTTGTATTCTAGACTTAGCAATCCACTATAAGCCATTATTACTATTAAATAGGCACAAATTTTGAACTATACCTAAAAAAGCGAATGTAAAAACAAAAATGAGAGTAAGAAAAACATATATATACACACTCTCTGTGCTCAAAATGAAAAAAATGACAGCTGAAAACTGCTGTATACAAAAACCTCAACATCACACACTCCCCCTGCCTGGCAATTCTGAGAACGTGTTCATCAGTAACAGAAGAAACAAGTCTCTGAACACAGACTTAAACGCCAGGATGATTTGGTTAAACAGTATGAGAAACACCACAATTCAAACCAGATCAATTACATCATTGTATTTAAATGTAAATAATACAAAATATAAATATATTTAAGTTTCTAATTAAGACTTGAATATTTATTATTGTAATTTGCTTTAAAAAGGCACTTTGACAATTAAGCTTTAATAGCCTGTCTTAATACAGGTAAATAAATACCTTAACGCAAAACTTAGCAATATCTTTTCTCATTAACAACTTGCTAATCTGAGACTTAAGATAGAATTTAGAACTGCCCAACACTGAAAAACTGAATTAACAAAGTACATAATGCTTTTCTTTTATAGTGACAAAGTACATAATGCTTTTCTTTTATAGTGACATATGGGCCTTAAAACAATAGTAAGAATGACTCATCACACTCAAATATTGTAAAATCAGGATGCAATGGAGTAAATGGCAAGATAGAGAAAATCATTCGGAGCTAGGCTACAACAGAGTTGTTACTGTTGTAAGAGCTTTTAGAATTCCAATCACAGAAATTAGAGTAGTTTATAGTAGTTTTTCATCTTTTCAAAACTCATGTCTCTCCTTTGATAAATACTTCACCCAATCATTGATATATAAATAATCTGCATATTTCCAAAAGTCAAGACTGCATTAGGCTTTATTTTCTATGTTATATAGTACAGAAAATTTCTATTTCAACCCAACCTTCTTACCCTCGCTCCACCCCTCCAAGAGGGACATGGCTGAATACATTCCATTACCTTGACTGTAAGCCTTCTGATTGGATAATAGAATCTTTGGTAGTGAATCAGTTTTAACAAATATTCTGAATTTCTAATTTTTTTCCTGTAAAGTCTATTATTTTTGTGTCACTCTAAAATACCACCATATCCCTTTAAAAATGTATCATGTATCATTGAGCATTTTACAGTAAATTTGAAAACGTCCTTCTAAAAATCAGCACCATAGTGGCCTATTTCTTCTCTTATTCTATCTGTATCTTTTAAGAGTTTTGTGACTTTGTGTGAAACACAAAATTTTTAGAAACTTATCTAAACTCATAAAATCACTTGGACTACCCAATTAATATGCCTACAGTCTCACCTATAATTACTGCTGATCCTTTATGTTGATAGCAAGTTGGCAGGCTTCAAAGAAAAATACTTTCAGCAAGATCTTCATTAACTTTAAAGTAATAAAGTCACTAACTCCTTGCAAAAAGTATATTTACAAGTAAATTCAGGTGATATGAAACTTTTATTCCATGGCTTTTCTTTACTAATTGTTCTATCATCTCCTTGGTTTTATTGCTCAGGTCCTTCAAGAGTAAAAATGTCCTTGCTCTACATAGTCTGCCTCTTAGTGTTCTTTATCTTATTCACCTGAATGTCGATAAACAGCCCTTCAAATATTTATACAAAGGTCTAGAATGGAATAAACACCAAATTTAGCAGTTGTTTCCCCAGGCAGTGGGACTGAAGAGCAGAGGGAAGATACTTACATTTTAGTAAACTTGCCATATTTCTGTGGAATGATTTTATAATGATCTCATCTTTTGTAATTAAAAACAAATAAGGTCTTCTATACTGCAACTAATTGTGACTTTTCATAATTAATTCATAACATTAGAAAGTAAGACAATTTAGTTATATAGGTTGAACCCATTTCATATAAACTCAGACTCAAATTTCAAAATCACCACTGTAAATTCCTTAAAAATGTAGACGTTAAGCTGGATTTCAAAATTAGGGTACTCATTTAACCACCCGTTAAGTGTTTAAATATTTTCTACAAATGATGAAGCTTATATTTCCAACTTACCTGTAAATAGAGTTTATTGTCTTTTGTTACAGCATCCATAAGTTCTTTCTGTAGAGGTGGGTCTCCATTTACCCAGAGTCCACTGGTTGAATTATTAGCACTTAAACTATTAGTGCTGTTCTGTTTTTTATACAAAAGCACATAAGCTGTGTCCTTTGGAAACCTACTTGTAATTTTCTGGACTGAATGAAATGAAGTAAACGTCACTCTGCTATCATTAAATAAAAACCATTCTTTTGACATTTCCTTATTTTCCAAATCCTGTTCAATAACTGCACTGGGACTATCTCTTCCTAGTAAATGACTCCGGGAGGACGCTAATGCCAGAGTTTCAGACTGGTGGCACACCTGGTATGAGGACTCTGAACCTGTGATGTTTCTGGCATAAGAATAGTAATGCCCACTTTCAGAGGATATACCAGAGTGAACGACAACAGAACTTAATAGATAGGGCACCAATCTGGGGCAGCAAACTTCTTCAGTTCCAGAAGGCTTTAATTTTTTAGCTAGGTTCTCACTAATATCAGTGAAGTCGACATCTATAGACCAACTTTCTGACAATGAAGAGAAAGAAGTAGTTCTTTTAACTGGCAACTCCAAAACCAGTGGCAGTGACACATTGTCTAAAATTTTTCTTCTCACATGATACTTCTGATCATATGAAAATCTCAGGAGAGTAAGAATAAGGTATTCAGGTTCCTCCGTGATTTGCATAGTTTTCTCAGCATTCTGCAGAGAGGCACAGTTTTCACAATAATATTGGTTGTCACCAGTTAGAATCTCTGGAGCCAAAAAATAATTTAGTAAGTCAGTTACAGAAGGTGTGGTTTCACCTCCTGGTTTGTGAGGTACATCTTTATTAACAAGAATCTTGCTAGATTCATTAGGGACAGAAGTGTTTTCAGTACAGCAAAACTCATCAGGAGGACTGCCTACCATTCTTTCATTCACAGCTGAGTCACAGACAAAGGCAGCTGTTGCTGGATTATAAACTCCCGGTTCTTCCGAAGGACCGGGGACACTGGCTCGCAGTAGACCACCACCTTGTGTACTGGGTGATAATGCTGGATCTTGAAAAGACAAGTTTTCCAAAGAGGAAGGACAAAAGGCAAGTGAAAGATCCGTAAAGGCTTCCACTTTTTGTGAGGTACTCCTGCAGTTCAAACAACATATGTGAGTCCGTAGTTTTCCACCAAACATTTTTTCTATTAAAGTCTTCTCACCATCACTTGTGCAAGGGCTCTCTGTTAGGAAAGCTGCCTTACTGGCTACTTCCTGTAAAGAAGTTTCACTGCACCCCAGACTTTCAGAAGGCTTGTGTGAGGACTGAACTTTCAAGATCTTTTCTTCTTCATGGAGCCTGCAGGACAGTATATCATTATATAGCTACTTCACTTAAGTTTAAATGTCATTTCTATTTAAAAATATTGATGGCTTAGATAAACAGTCAAATTATTTTTATCAAATATAATGCTTAATTTAAAAAATCAAGTTTCTCCCTTTTTTCAATCAAGCAGAATATTGAACAACTGGAGAATGTAGATTAGAAGAGAAGCCAGGGGCTATTACTTCCCTATAGTCTTATTACATTTTCTTCATACTGCTATTTTATAGCACTTATTACATTACAGTTAATTATATATGTCCATTAATTGTCTGCTCTACCTGTCTGCCTGACATCTCATGGAAAGCCTGGCACACAGAAACCATTTGACATATCCTCAGCTGAATGGAAGGAAGATCGCACATGTTGAGCTCAACTAACTTTACTAGTCATTCATATCACAGAAGGGAAGCAAACACAAGGAGATACAAGAAGAGAATAGGTTTTATTAATGGAGTGGTAAAGACAATAAAATATACCAAACGCACTCAAGTTCAAACTGGTCTAAAGAAGCAGCTATTAAATTTTTTGGTCTCAAGACCCCTTTATATTCTTAAAAATAATTGAGGAACCCAAGAGCTTTCATTTATGTAGTTGTATCTATCAATATTTACTGTATTCAAAAACTGAGAATACAAGTAATAAGATAATACATTTAAAAACAATAATAAACACATTACATGTTAATTAATATAAACAACATTTTTTAATGAAAAAGTTATATTTTCTAAAACTAAAAAAATTTAATGAGAAGAATGGCACCATTTTATATTTTGCAAGTATTTCAAGTATCTGGCTTAGAAGACAGCTGTATCCTCATAGCTGCTTTGCATTCAATCTATTGTAATATGTTGTCTTAGATGAAGCATATGGAGAAAACCTGGCCTCAACTATATATACACAGATATGTAGTTGGAAAAGGGAAGACCTCTGAAAGTGATTTGGAAACCCCTAGGGGTCCTTGTACCACACTTTGAGAACAGCTGGTCTAAAGTAAGAAAATTTAAAAAAGAAACCAAATTAAGAACAAAAGAACACTTAAAAACATACAAGGAACGCAAGGTATTTTAAAGACTTAACACTTGAAATATGTTTTTAAAGGTAAAAACAATATTCTGTAGAAATAATCTGTTATGAAAGAACACAATTCAAATCATAACTTTAAAAATACTTTTTACCTGTCTAGCAGAAATCTGAGGTATTCAGAACAGTCCTGCTGAGATCTAGGGGTAAACCATGGAGGTCTGGAAGCCTCAAAGAATATCCGAGGTGCATAAGCTTCTCTCTTTTGATATTAGTATAGAAAATACAAGGAAGTGATTCTCACACTATGAACCAAATAAATGAAATCTCAATATATGTTTAATAAAGATTACTTAAAATTACCTTGTGCTTAACCTTTACTACAAAGTGCCAAACACGGAGGAAGACAAAATTAGTTCGAAATCAATTTACGTAATCTTCAATCATAACTTCTCATTTTGCAGATGAGAATTAAGATCTAGAGAAATGATGTGACTTGCCCAAGGTCACACAGCTACATTAGTGGCGGGGGAATTACATCAGAACCCAGGTCTAACTCTTAATATAATGCTCTTGGCATCATCCCTCTATGATAGTCATGTACTTGAGTCCACAATTTTTTGAAAAACCAAATCTGAAAAAGATATGTTAATGAATATATATTTTGGATAAAGTAATAAGGGGAATACTCTACAAGGGCCATGCATACATCCTTTAGGTGAACATTTCCTAGACTGGGTCCACACGTCATAAATATACAGAATGTGAGCGCACTGGTTAGGGACCTTGCTGATTTTATTTTTTTTAGTACAGTGGCAGTTTAGTGAAGGGGTTGTTCTTTGGGGAGCAATCTAGACTTTGGAGCAATCTAGGTTCAAATCCTAGATTTTGCCACAAGAAAAAAAGAACTGAAAAGGCATCTGAAAAGATGTGATTATAACTTGAAAATTTACAATTCTTCCAATATTTTGAATATTTGTGGTATATAACAGAGAGTCCTCAGTTAAGGAAAACTAGATTGAGATAGGACTGTTACAGTACTTTGAAGGAAGGAAGTTTAGAGTACTGCTTGAGCATGGGCGCCAGAGTCATTTGGTCTATATCCCAATCTTGCATGAGTTTGTATGACCCTGAAAGAAGGTAACATGAGCCCGTTTTTTCATCTGTAAAATGGGAATACTACCCTATTAACTCATAGATCGGTTTTGAAGATTAAGAGATGACACAAGTAAACCACTTAGCACAGGAGCTAGACCAATTTAAATGCTCAATAAATGTTAGCTTTATTAATTACAAGAAAAAAGTCTTTTCAATTAAAAGGAAATCTGCCTACCTAAAATAATTCTTTTTGGCCTGCTATCAGACAGGGTCTTAACTCTGACAGAACTTTAATTAGGTTCTCTTGTTAATTCTTTTCTTTTTTTCTTGGGAGCATGGAAATCTCCTAAGGTTTTTTCTAATAGTTCTGATTTAATAAGTTAATATAGTATCTATAATGTATTCATGTCTACATGTATATACGTAGATACATATATACATACATATTACATATAGTATACAGTAAATATAGACTAGTGATAAAGCAAGTGCAGAAGTTAATTTACTAGGAAAGAATGTTTGGGAGTTGGAGGGAGGAGATTTCATCTCCCTTGGTCCTGAGATCTAAATTTAATTTGTGAACATAGTTCCCCTAGATAGAGAATAACAACATTATCCCTTTGAGTATATTAGTACTCATAGGCCATCACTATCATCTAATATGTCAATCCAGTCTTAATTCTTTCCATTTAAGAAGTTATACTTGAGATACTTCTCAGCTTATAGAAAGGAAATAAGGCATTCCTGTCAAGTCAATCCCATCAGTTCTGAATCCATCTTCTCTTCTGGCTCTAATGACCTACTCCTTTAGACCTCTGTGAAACTAAGACAATCAGAGTAAAACCAGAAAATAATAATATGTATTATTTATAAATGGTATATATTATTCACACGCATTGCTCAAAATTTACAGTTCCTTGAGCATAAGGATTCCTCTTTGTATGCTTATCAGACTGTATATTGTGTCTCTCAATGTCTGCTGAATGAATGAATACATACTATGTGTGATTTTCTTGCCATTAGTATAAATTCATTTCCTTGGATTAATTTGTGGACATAAAAGATCAGCACAAAATTTTAAGCTCTAGAATGTAATGGATGAACAATTCTTATTGCAAATAAAATAAACAGTTCTGTTTATCCATTACGTTCTAGAACTTAAAGTTTTAGTCACAATGAAAGAGAAGGCAATGTGCCACAAAATTATTTCAATTGTTCATTACTCTGAAAATCTATCAGTCTAGTACCTATAAACTATTAAAGACATATTTAAAAAGATTTCCTCATGAATGAGCTTATTTACTGGATATAAAATCAGATTTTACCTGTAATAATTAGAAGAATAGGTCAGCATAATATTCATCTACAAGAATGGAAAGTAGGAGGAAGAAATAAAAATTTAGGGTATATCCTGGTTTTAGGCAGTATCTCTTTAGTATTTCTAAGTGGATTTGTTGTGTTGGGTGAGATATATATTATTTTATCAATTAAAAAGGTTCACCAAGTTTGGTCTAATGTGAAATTTAAAGAGTGTTATCAATGAAGTTAACATATACATATTACACATATTTACACTTACCTGTGTATGAGCCAAAAAGGCAAAAAGATGCTGTAATTTTTTCATTAGTGAATTGCACCCATTTAGATTTAAAGATAATACTTGTCTCCTGAAACTGAAAGAGAATAAAATATAATGATTTTTGTGTACATATGTTCACCCACATGCATTTCATTAAGCCTAAAAGGTAGTTAGTTCAAGAATATATTATCCTCAAAGTAAAACTTCAGTTACCTGATGGTCCTTTAGCTAGCAAAGTTACTACCTACAATGTAGTGAAGAAGGAAGGGGAGAATGATGTTAAATGAAGACTTATTATGTGGCCTGGCAATGGCCTATGTGCTGTTACATATTATTCCTATTTTCTGAATTAGCAAATAGAAACAGATTAAGCTATTAATTAATAAACTAAGTAAGCAACTTTTAAACACTGCATGAAATTAAAAAAAATAAGCTGTTAACAAAACATACTGTAAAGTTAGAGTGACTTAAAGAGTGTGCTACTAGTACAGGATGCAAAAAGGATAAACTATTCAAAAAATAGCACGTATAGGAACAATTGGGATCTATTTGGGAAAAAATGGAGTTAGATAAGATTTTATATCATTAGAAATGCCATGTAGGAGTAATGAGTTAAAGTACAAAACTACTGAAGTATTTTTTTTTTAAAAGGGGAAATTTAGAGGGGCAAGGCTTCCTAAAATTCACACACTATAAATGAAAAATAGCAGATCTGACTACATAAAATAAAAAACTACAAATGAAACACTACAAATTTGGATCACACTGACTAGAAGAAAGCATCTAACAAAGGATTATCATCTAGAGTATATTTAAATCACTATGAAAAAGAAAAGACCCAATAGAAAGGTGCACAAAGAAAACAACAGGTTACTCAGAAGAGAAGCACAAACGAACAAAGAAAATAGAGTGGGAAAAATTGTAATGGTCAGCAAAATGCAAATTATGACAAAAAGACATTTCTCCCCAGATTGGAAAAAATTTTAAAGACTGATTATCATATGAAGTACTACTAAAGGTATGAGGTCATAGGTACCATCACATACAGTCGTGCATCACTTAACAACGAGGATCCATTCCGAGAAATGTGTCATTAGGTGATTTTGTCATCGTGTGGACATCATAGAGTGGACTTACACAAACCTAGGTGGTATAGCCTACTACACACCTAGGCTACATGGTACTGATCTTATGGGACCACTGTTGTTGTACATGAGGTCTGTCATTGACCGAAATGCTGTTATGCGGCAAATGACTGTATGAGTATGCAAGTTCAAATGCTATAGTCTTTCTGAAGAGCAATTTGGCATACCCTGTTCAGAGAATATCCTCTACATATGCATATGAGCAGAGAGATGTGAATTATGAGCAAAACCACCTAATACTCATCAATAGGAGTATGGTTAAATAAATTATGGTATACCCATTTACTCAGAATGACATAGCTCTTTCATTGTCCTAACATGGGAATATGTCCAATACAATTAAAAGATAAAAACAAGTGGCTGGAAAAGAATACACAAATAAGATTTTTCTATATTTTTTTAAAAAACAATGCATTTGTTTTTGTACTAGATAAAATCTTATAAAAAGGTCTGGGACAATGCACACAAAACTGTTAACAAATTACCTTTGGGAATGGGAATGTCTAATTTTTTTTAATTAAAAAAATTTTTTTTATATCTGATTTTTGTTTTATATACTTCTAGATTTAGTTTTTTTAAACCATGAAGAATTCACATATTACCACAGAAATAAAATATGCCGTCTGCCTATTCTGAAATAGTATCATTGGCGACTGTACAACGGGGTGTGCTCTTTGAAGGGCTGTTGCCAGTTATAATTGCTCTGGGTCTCTGCTTTCCCTATCCCCAAGACGGCTGCACTGGATGACCTCTAGCGGTGAGACATGGATTCTTTCACTTTTACGCCTAGTATCACTTGTGACTAAGAGTACACATTTTCTTAAAAAACAAACAAAAAATCCCAAATATGAACAAACCAGAAAACAAAAGAGAATACTAAACCAAACAAAAAACACCTTAGTGTTGATAGTATATTCTGGGGCCAAGAAATAAAATAAAACTAACTCTTCATCTTTCAGTTTATGATTTCTCTAGGTAGGGAGAAAAACTTAAAAAGGCTTGGAACTCAATTTATACACATCTTTGGTCAAGTTCCACGATTACAGCAGGCCCTCCATACCCGTGGGTTCCACAGTCTGAACATGTATGGACTCTTTTTCTTGTCATTATTCCCTAAACAATATAGTATGACAACTATTTACACAGCATTTACATTGTATTAGGTGTTATAAGTAAGCTACAGATGATTTAAAGTATACAGGACGATGTGCAAAGGTTGTGTGAAAACACTACCCCACTTCATATAACGGACTTGAGCATCTGCGGATTTTGGTATCCTCAGCGGACCCTGGAACCAATCCCCCTCACATATGAGGGGGAACTGTACTCTTTCAGTATTGAAGAGAAAAATTCAACCATGTTTTTTGCCTTTAGGTATCACTATTTTGTACCTTTACATAGAGTATTCACATAGCTAACAATCTCTGATTTCCTATTTGTTTGCTGCAACAGAAAATGAATTTGAAAGTAAATCTGCAAGAGGGCAAAGGAACACGTCTGTTAGTACATGTTCAGTATTTATCAACCTGGGGTGGGACGCAGAGCTTAAAGTTTTTTTAACAGCAACAGAGAAGTTATTGATCTGATAAAAAGCAAAATATCTACAAGCAGAAAAATCTAAAAATGACCCCCTCAAAAGATACATATGTTATTTTATTTTTTATTTTATCTTTTTTGAGGAAGATTAGCCCTGAGCTAACTACTGCCAATCCTCCTCTTTTTGCTGAGGAAGACTGGCCCTTAGCTAACCTCCACGCCCATCTTCCTCTACTTCATGCATGGGACGCCTACCACAAGCATGGCTGTTGCCAAGCAGTGCCACGTCCGCACCTGGGATCCGAACAGGCGAACCCCAGGCCACTGAGAAGCGGAACGTGCGAACTTAACTGCTGTGCCACCGGGCAAGCCCCAATATATATGTTAAAATAAAATACACTGTCTTATACGATAAGAACAAATTAGTACTTAAGGAAACTTAAAACTCTTTGGAATAAACTCAATCAATCCCTTTGTTACACTAATAAATATCAAGTCAGAGTAACTCAAAAGATTCTACATGCAATACATAATATAAATATAAAGTAGACTTTATGTAAGTTAACATTTTAATAGCTCCTGAGTACTAAAAGCAACTTCATTTCTGAATAAGGCAATTATATGAAAATATTAATATTTCTGCCATTTATAATAACGTGAAGACAAGCCCACCATCTTATATTTCATCAGCATGCATCAATTTCTACAGTTAAAATGAAAAAAAAAAAAAGGTCCAAATTTGAACTTACTCTGTGGCCATAAACAACGCCTGTATAACACTGTTCATATAACATGTATTTCCTAGGTTAATAAGACCAGTTTTCCCAGTTTCAGATTTTCCAGAAAGTCTAGACAAGCAAGATGCCAAAGAATTGGATTGCGAAGTCCAGGCACTTTGACTGAGAATCAATTTAATCTTCTCTTCACTGGGCTTAGGAAAATCCTGTCAGTCATGAAAAGGAAAAATAGTTTAAAAATATAAACTATTCTTGTTATTAACATCATAAAGAAAGTTCTTCCACTGACATTTTTCTTTTTTTTGAGGAAGATCAGCCCTGAGCTAACATCTGCTGCCAATCCTCCTCTTTTTACAGAGGAAGAAGGGCCGTGAGCTAACATCCGTGCCCATCTTCCTCTACTTTTTATGTGTAATGCCTGCCACAGCGTGGCTTGCCACACGGTGCCATGTCTGCACCCAGGATATGAACCGGCGAACCCCGGGCCGCCAAAGCTAACAGCTGTGCCACTGGGCCAGCCCCTCCACTGACATTTAACCTTTCTTTTTTCCCACTTAGTTTTGAAATCACTGACAGTACTTGACCAGCCATCAAAAAATCAAATTATACTACATGGTAAAAATAATCATCTCCTAAAATAAATCTCTGCTGAAGGCAGAGTTTCTCAAGCTGAGGAGTACTCAAGAATCAGGAGTTCAGGTCACATTTGAACTACTTATGTTTCCTATTTGCCAGCAAAATGTTTTCAAAACAAAACTTTGAGTTCAGGGAATATACTGCAGTGTTATTCAAAGACAACAGAATGAGGACTTAAAATTAGCACACAATTGAATAAGCTCAACAAATAATTTGCTAATTTTGTAATACAAAGAAATACCTCCTTTTCATTCACTACCAATATCTACCCAGTATTAACCCTTAGAAATAAAAGCTCAAAGTAATCAGGGGATGAAAAACGAAAGCATTTAAGCACAACGACCTCTGACTTTGAAAAATAAAACTCAATCTCACGTTTAACCATAGAGAAAATTATTACAAGACATAGAGATAAAATTTTAAGCATTAAGTGATTTCAAGCACGAGCATTGGAGAATAAGGAAAGTTGGTAAAATCATTAAGGCTTTTTTTGGACTGTTTTTCCCACGTGGTAATCAGCCCTCAGAAAACATTTTCTGAAGGAAGTTTAATCTCCTGATTTTTTGTTGACAGCTAATAGAAAGCGCTTCCCTTGGGTTAAGAGCGAGGCCCTTGCTTCTTCTGAGACTACTTCAGTTATCAGAATTCTCAATATGTAAAGCACTGAAGAATAACAACCAATTAATAACAGCAACAGCTTTCTTCTATGGACATAGTGACATCATAGGAAGAGATTAACATTACTATCAAATCCATGACACAAAGCTCCTACATGTGCAGACAGTTACTTCTGAAGTGTCAAAGCGTCATACCAGTGGTACTCATTAATTGCTGCAGTCTTGTGTTCTGGGCTAAACCAAAACCACTTTGATTTAGCCAACTATATAATAGCAAAAATATAAAACAGCAAAAAATATCAAAAATATGATAGCAAAAAGAACATGTCTTGTATTCATTTAACAGAAGTGATGATGAAACCTTATATTGTATTTCAGATCTCAAAAAGGAACAATATTAATAGAACTGATTTCTAATAACTTCTGATTAAGTGTGAGTGAGGCAGAGTCTCCAACTCTTTTTGCTACACCCTGATTAGCCATTAAGTTTACTAAGAGGAAAGTGGGCTTATTGTGACCCATTCTTCAAGACAAACAGAATCAGTGCTTTTTAGATCCAATATCTATACAAAGTTGAAAAACAGAGTAATTTCACAAATAATTCAAATAAAGATTCTATGAAATATGGACATTCATGAACAGTTCATAGCAAAAATGAAATAAAAGGGAAGAAATCAAAGTTAAATATTTTATTAAACTGCCTTTCCTTGATTCTAAGGTGTATTTTAAATATTTTAATACTTCTGAACACTAGATGTATTCACTTAATATAGCATTTCTTTTTAACAAATTTCCCCAAAAGCTGTTATAAATTTAAAGATACGCTTGTAACTGATGGCATTGTAGAACTGAAGAAATATGGTTATTCATTTAGATGAGTTATAGCAAATAGGAAAAAGATTACCCCCTAAATATTAGTGAACCCTGATTCCAATTGCATTTTCCAAACAAAAAGCATAGTACCATAAAATAGTAAATTGAATAGCTGGTATAGGAATGTTCCACCACATTCACCTATCACATCTTGGGCTGCAGTTCCACAAATATTGGTCCAACTATCATCATACCTTTATTGCTTCCAGAATAGGTTCGTAGAGATCTGGAAATCCAGAATAATGATACATCATACAGTGTATCAATTCTGTCAATTGCACTAAGAAGGCTGTACTGGAAGGCAGACCGTCACTTTTGAAGGAGTGAACCAAATTAACTACATGAGGAACAATCTGAAGAGAAAAAAAGACAAACATTCTTCAACTTATACAAATTGACAATGAATTCTCTAGTCTACAAGTGCAATGCAAATGTTACACGATCAGCAAATACTTTCTTGTATGTTCAGTCACATCCTTTTCCTAAAAAAGTTATGAAGCTAAAAATTTCTAGGGGCCGGCCTGGTTGCGCAGTGGTTAAGTTCGCACGTTCCGCTTCTCGGTGGCCCTAGGGTTCGTCGGTTTGGATCCTGGGTGTGGACGTGGCACGGCTTGGCATGCCATGCTGTGCTAGGCGTCCCACATATAAAGTAGAGGAAGATGGGCATGGATGTTAGCTCAGGGCCAGGCTTCCTCAGCAAAAAGAGGAGGACTGGCAGTAGTTAGCTCAGGGCTAATGTTCCTCAAAAAAGAAAAAAATAATTTCTAGAATATCAAGGTAAATCTAATTTTCAAAGTCACATATAATTGTAATTCCATGTAAGACCCCTCTCCTCATCCTTATACTTCATCTAAAACACAAACTAAGGTACAAAATAAGAGCCTTAGTCACTGCTGCCATTCTAAAAAAAATGCCTTAAGCTGAAAAAATTAGGGCTATTATATTTACCAGATTGTTCAATAGGAACAAACTTTTAAAAGATAAACCTAGAATTAGCTTGAGAGCTCCATCTAGTGCAAATTTTAGATTTTTCACTTGAAAGAATTACACATACTTTGCACATTTAAAGTCTACTTCAAGAAAGCCTTTGAAATAACTTACGAATGTAACTAAAATTACAGCTCAGGCTACAGGATCACCTTTCTTTTGGATAAGCATAGGGACGATGTCCTATGTTAGCATGGTTATTCCCTACCTCCAAAAAGAGGAGATGGTTCTAACGATAAAGGAATCAGAAACTTATTTTTAAGGAACTGAGGTTAAAAATAAAAGGGAACTCTAAAATGCTCATTGCTCATAAACATGTAGAAAACTGTTAGTGTTGATAGTAAGCCCAACAATGTGCTTACATTATAAAATTAGACTAAAAAGTCAATACAGAGTTAATCATATATTTAAGAGGTTATTAACAAAATAAAACAAACTATTTTGCAGAAATGGCTCATTTCATCAGTATAGTTCTAGACTTGTTCTAACTAATTATTAATTATAATCTGATGCTACATATTTACACTTCATATGTAAAGGAAGGCATCTTATTATATTCTATTTGTAGAACATTTTTTTGGTTGCTAATTCATGATAAAAACAAAGTTATAGCTCTATGGTCTAATTCTCAAACAGCAATAACAACAATTACAGTAATATCCCAATTAACTCCCCTTCCTTTCCCCTAAAAAGAATATTCATATTCTTAAATTAACATTGCTATTCTCATTCTGCTCTGTCTGGTTTTACTCTTATGCTTGAGATCTTAAATCAGTTGCTAGCTTTTGCACTACCTTCTTTAATCTCACCTCCACCAAAGGTATTAATTTGGCCATGAACTAACAGTTCCTAATGAGTTCACTCTATTGCTATCATCTCTACATTTCTAAGCAAATGTGAACTATAATTTTGCTCCTAAAGCCATATCTATCAGATACTCTGTTGCTAAAATAGTCAGAAATCCAATATTATTTTGTTTCCTCAGAGGTGAAGAGAAAGAGAGAGAGAGAAGAGAAGATGGGAAAAGAATTTTTTAAATGATTATTTAATTTACAATTCCAAATCTTCCAAAAGCTTTTCTGGTGTAGATTTGGTCTTTGTAATCCGGTAATATAGTCGTCAACTACTGCATCCTATATGGTCAAAATTGTCACCAACACAGAAATAAGACTAAGTTCTTTACAGGCATATAGATAAATGTGCAAGCAGGCCGTTACCTTCTAAATGCTTCAAAACTGACTTTTTTCTGAAAGAGCAAATCTAAATATTTGTAGACATTATTGTAATACTCATTAAACATAGGTTACTATTTGAGAAAACATGTCTAACATTTAATTACAAGCTTTGATATTTTTTCTTCTCTTAAAATAATTCTTTCCCCACTTATAAAAAGCATATGAAAAGCAACTGGGTCCATAATGACACACATTATAAGATCAATCTTGGTTTGCTCTAAAATACTCTCAACATACAATAAAATGAGTAATGATGGTGCTGATTCCAGATTATTACTCATACTTAGCAACTCCTAAACCCGAGTCCTTCGCTGAGTTACTTAGAGTTATAGGTGACTTAACTACCACATGACCTACTACTAGATGCCCAAGTTGATTGTAGTTGAGTAGCAGGTAAGGCTATGCACAGTATGTAGGCAGTAAGTAGGTCTTCGCTTATAGGCTTTACTAAGCCAGATCACAATTTTCAATTTCAGATCTGTTTCTTAAATAAATGATTTCATATTTCAATAAGCCAAATATTTCAAAGTGAACTATTTGTTATTTCAACTACTTTTTTCAGAAAAAAATGCAACTACTACGAAAGGAGATACCTTCCATCTTTTAAAAAACTGTGAGCAAGGAAACAGGTTTAGAATACAGCATAAGTGAATAATCAGAGAGAGTAACGAATGTCCTTGGTGTGAAGAGCAATAAACACTAGAATGGATGATTAAGATATGCCAGAGAATCCCCTTCCCAGAAATTCTGGAAAAAAACCTTCTCAAATGGCCTATACATAATTGTGCCTGAAGGCGGGGACAAATAAATGATGTTTTTTTTCCTTGGAAGACTTTGCTAGTATACTTGCTATATTAGCTCAAGTTTGAGTTTTGTTTGTATAACAAAGACATATAAAGTTACTGATTGATGATCAAACTCACCACTTAGGGCAATTAACTGCAGAAATCACTCATCCTAAGTGATAATGTATAATGTAATTACTTGTTAGTAAAGTTTACTTACTACAATGCCTGCAGATTTTCATTCAGTGGAAATGAGGCACCGAGCAGCCTATGTGAGTAATATGGTTCTCTGAGGCTAGTTATATTTCTAGCTAATAATCAACAATCAGAATTCTGCACCACTTCATCAGTCTCCTTTGAATTTGTTTGTGGTGGGTCCGTATTTCCAAGATTTTTACATTGTGGTTATATTGATAAGGAGTTTCTAGACTTGTAAAACTGAGGATCAGACCCTGGAGGATGTGAATAACCACACAAAGCACTGCTTTCCTATGATGCCCTAGATAGATAAATGGACAGTTTCCCAAAATAACATTTTGTCATTTCTGTAATGCTTATTACAAACTGTAATAACTGATAATCAAACAAGTCAAATCAAATCAAATCAAAATCAGTGATGCAGCTGGTTAAAATTGGTAGGATTCTGGCTGTATGTTAAACACGGGGTCAACAGAATCTGTAGGATATGATTTGAGAGAGAATGAAAAGCTCTAATTATGGGGCTATAAAACAAAGACCGACATTTTCATGCTTTTGAAATTCTAAAGCAGTCACTGGTTTTCAACCACTTTTCTCCTTCTACACTGTTCACATGTGCAACAGACAACCAGTAGTGACACTGACATGTGACATCTCTCATGTGGAGCAGTAACTTTCAATTGCTGATAGTGATTACAAGTGGAGCAGTTTTGGTGAGACCCAAAACATTCTGAAAATATATTCTTTGGAGAGAGATCCCACAGTCCTAATTATCTAAGAAATCATAAAGCTACCTGAAAATACATAGATTTAGAACTAATTTACAATCTTTCACCATATACAAATGTGACTCAATATTAAACTAAAATTTTAAAATGAGGTTTTTCAAGGTAGAAAGCTTGTGTCATAACATACCAAATGGAACGCCTCTGGAGAATGCTGAAAACTGAGCAGCATGTGAGAAAGAACTGCAAGAGCACCGGGTCTCACAAGAGGAAACCAAAGTCGATTAAAAACCTTCAAAAAAGACAAGACATTCACCTTAAGAGTTTGTAGGGAAATCATTAACCCAATCAGTAGTTATTTTCCTAGGGCCCAAAATTATTTATGTGAATATCCCCCTTCCTGGAAAGTTCTATCATAACATAAGTTACTAAACTTTGGGGATGAAGAAATTGGGAAATAACAAAAATATGACAGAGATCAAGAGACTATAATGGCCTAACCAACTCTTAAAACCCTCTGACCAAATAAAAATCTGTCAAACCATGTTTACAAGGTGGATAGCTCCCTGGTCCACTATTCATTCAATTCATTCAAGAAATATTTATTGAGCACCTACTATTGCTTGGCACTATTTTAGGCGCTGGGGATCAAAAAAACAGTCTCTGATTGTACAGGGCTTACTGTCTAGAGGTTGGGTGGACACAATAAAAACTAAAATGGAGATAAGTGCTATGAAAGCAGGGTATGATATATAGGGAATGCTGAGTGGCAAAGGGTCTATTTTACATAGGGCATTGAAAAAACATCTTATGAAAAAGGTGACATCTGACTATAAAAAAACTGAAGAGAATGAGAGTAAGCCTGGAAGATAGCAGGAAGAAGAGCATAATAAGCAGGGCAAAGGCCCAGCACTGCAAAGGCCCGGAGGCCTCCAGCCTGGTGTATTAGAGACATAGTAAGGAGGGCAGTGTAAGTAAAGCACGGAGACTGAAGCAATAATAGCGGGAGATTAGATGAGAGAAGCAGCAGGTCAGATCATGTGTGACCTTGTGTGACACCTGTAGGAGACCAAGGGCAGAAGCAGGGAGGCTACTGCAATCAGTACAGCAAGGGATGATGATGACTTTGGACAAGGGTGATAGTGATGTAGCTGGTTAAAAGTGGTACGATTTTGGATGTATTTCAAAAAAGTAGATTCAACAGGATTTGTAGGATACAGGCAGACAGAGAACGAAAAGACACAAGGATGCCTCCAAGGTTTTTGGCCTGAGCGAGTAAAGAGATGGAGTAGACATTTAAGACGGGGAAGCCCAGGTCTGGGAGGGAAAAATCAAGGGTTAGACTGTAGATAAGTTAAATTTGAGATCCAAGTACAGATAGCTGAATACATGAGTATTGAGTTCATAGGGGAATAATGGACTAGAAATATAAACCTTGCAGTCATTAACTTAGAGATGTTATCTAAAGCAATGGGACACATATGTTGTGCACATGAACTGAGAAGAAAGTGGACTAAAGACGAAACTCTAAGGCACTGTAAACTTGGAAAGATCCACTAAAGGAGACTAAGATGCCAGTGAACTAGGACAAAAACTAGGAGAGACTAATGTCCTGGAAATTAAGCGAGGAGAATGTTTCAAGAAGGAGAGATCAACTGTGTCAAGTGCTACTGACAGGTCAAATGAGAGGAGGCCTGAGAAATAATTCCTGGGTTTAGCTACATTGGAAAGCACTAATGTCAAAGACAGTTTTGGCAGAATAATGGTGGTAAAAGCTTGATTAGTTGGATTCAAGAGATAATGGGAAGAATATGTTTTCATGTTAGATATTTGAAAACAGCAAGATTATTTTAATTACCTATACTTAAACAGAATTTTAATTTCTAAAGCCTATTCAAAATCACCAAAAACAAAACCAAAAACAAGAACATATTCAAAATCAGATGCTTTAAAGGGGACAACCCAAAGATAAAAAGATTGATTATACAAGTCCGTACATTCTAATAGATTTATACACTCCCACTTACCAGTTCTATTTTCAGTAAAGTAACATCTATCAAAATAGTAAACTTCTGAACAGCAGCCAGTCCTTTCAGGAGTGCAATCACCCATGTATCCACATGCTGAGCCAATGGCCAGGACAGCCAGTCAATCATTCTGAAAATGGAAGGAAACAAAACTATCAGTATTGAAAATATTTTCAACATTACTTAGTTAGGAATAACAAGAGTTACAGTAGATAAGTACTCACTCTGTGACTCAATATTTACTGAGCTTGCTTGTGAAAAGCACTGTTCAAGATGTAGAAATCAGTATAATGGGTGTTTGTACTCAAGAAGTTTCCAAACTTATAAGCTGATAGTTTCTTACATAACACATTTCCATAATAAGAATTTCTGATAAATATCATTTTGCATAAATGCCAAGTTTTAAATTTATGCTATATAGCAGTATCAAGAATTTATTAGGCAAATTTACTCTAAGAAGAGCAGTTCAAATATAGCTATCTGAAGTAAGACATACGGATATAAACCAAAATTTCTCCTTTCTGGTGATTACAGTCTAAATATGAAATGCACTGCTAAAAAAGACTATATTTTTGAATTGTGAAACAGGTTTCTTCATCCCTTTCAAAATCCTATGCAAAGACAGCAAAAGGAAACTTCAAATAGATAAAGGGGTGCTGAATGCGTAAATATCCTAAATGATCTCATTTTGCATTAACGAGTATTTCTCTTCTTGCATATCAACCCAGTTTAACAGAAATAAAGACAAAGTAATATGAGGTCTGATGCAGACTGTCCCTAATGTTAGACATCAATGACAATGAAGACTGGTACAACTCTTTTGGAAAGCAATTGGGCCAAATGTTCCTATTATTTGATCCAGCAATCCACTTTTTGGGACTGTATAAGAAAAGAGTAGTGAAAAAAACAGGTTTTTAATGTCAGAGTGATCTGGTTTAAAAATCTCACTTTGCCATTTATTAGCTGGGGAAGCCTAAATACTTCTGTAAATTATTTAACCTCTTTGTGTGTCAGTTTTGTCATTGATTGATTACAGATAAACATGCTTATTTTACACGGCTGATGTGAAGATTAAATGAGTTAATATAGGACACTGGGAATACTCATTGTGAATGCCTCTCTTCCACCAAATACTAACACATGGCTATAACTAAATAAATATCTTGATCGTACAAAATGTCAAATATAAATCCTCAGTATGTAAAAACACATGACGAAAAGAGCACCTGACATATTAAAAGGACTGGCTTCTAAATTGACATGGTTATTCTCACAATAGCGGTGTTATAACTATCTACATTAATCCTGGAGTGCTACCTTTATTACTATTTTTCTCTTAAGATAAAAATGTTCCATCAAACATTAAGTGTGGC
Organism: Equus quagga; assembly: GCF_021613505.1. Lineage (NCBI taxonomy): Eukaryota > Metazoa > Chordata > Mammalia > Perissodactyla > Equidae > Equus > Equus quagga. The sequence goes on along the minus strand of NC_060269.1, from coordinate 32,091,620 downwards.
CCCAAAGTCCAAATGCATGTAAACTACAGTATCTGTATGTTCTCTCTGTTCCCTACACACATTTTATTTCCCTTCTTGTTTTTGGCCATCTTCTTCCAACAATGATGGCTATAAGTCATAAAAGTCTGCTTCAATTTGATTGGACTTGCATCTGCCCAAATCCTCTCAGGCACAGGCAATGGAGGATGAGTTATTTTTATGGTTAACTACAGTAACCTTATCCACCATGTACTGGTTACTATTTGAATTTTAAGGACACTCGACCCTGATATACCGATTCAATTTCTTACTATTTAAAGAACATTTAACTATAGTTGTAATTTATGTACTCTGAAGTCTTGTTTCCTCCATTAGACCAGGAGCCAGAGAGCAGTGATCTTGTTCATTTTTGTTTTTTGTTTTTAATCTTTGATCTTTGGATCTCCAGTACTCAGCATAGTGCGTGGCACTGAGAAGGAGCTCAAATTTGTGAATAAATGAAACCATTTCTTTCTATAGCTAAAAAAAAAAATACATGCAACTTGAAAACCTTCATTAAAACCGGCAATACTATGAAAGCCCACAAAATAGATTTAATCTTAATTTGTGGAGAATAAAACTAATTTTCACTTTTAGATGGCAACTTAAGTGCTAGATTCACCTTCAGTTTTGTTTGTTCCAATGGTTTAACATTTGGGAAATTTCACATAAAAAAGTGGATTTCAGGCTTCTTTTGAAAAATCATACCAGCAACATTGAACTCAAATTTCCTTATGGCAACAAGACAAGTGGAGTTGAGGATCAGCTTTCTCTTTTAGAAGGTGCTTGTGTACCCCATTCCCTATTATTTCAGTTATACCTGGCCTATTTCATATTTTAGTGTTACTTTCTGGTCCTGGTATGGTATTTGCATTTCTCTGTATTAGAGAAAATGACAGTAAAGCATGATAAGTGCTATGTATGGGGAAGTATAAGGTAGGAGTATGGTAAAAATAAACATCCTTTTCAATTACACACGCAGTATAAGAATAATTACTCCAGGTAGATTATTGGCTAAATAGGATCATGTAGGCTAAATTGGAAATGCAATAAAAAAATTGCATCACAACATCCCATAGAAACAAATAGGTAAAAACTAAATTCCAAATATATTTTAAAAACAAAATAAATTGATAATGGTTGTTTTGAAAAGGTTGAAAAATTAAGACTGAGTGTTGAATGCCAAGAAGTAGAATTTGCATTTGATTTAGAAAGTGGTGGAAGTCACTGTAGTTTCTTGATCAGAAGAGAAAAAGAAGTAGGTCAGGATGACTTAGAGAAGAGAGCCAAGTCACTGCTGGCAAAAAGACCAACTAGAAGGCTCTGTTGATTGCATGACTTACGACTTATGAGATGTAAGGAAAAATATTAGCTATTATTACCTAGGCAATGAAGGTGATGGACCAACTGATTTCTAATTTCACTTTCATTTGTGAAATCCATAATTCTCTGAATCTTCCTATTTTACTTACAGGATGACATAATTTAAGATATATTCATCCCAAAGAGAAAGAAATTTTAGTGCTGTTGCAGTCACACTGACAAAGGAATGTTGCTGCTAAGCAGGACACAGAGTTTCATTATGGAGAGATGGATGAGGTCAGTGTGTTTCTTAAAGTAAATGAACAATGATAACTTTACATAAAGACTTGGAAATCAACCATGTATAGGTGAGAATTGATAAAGTGGTAAGAAGAAAGGGAAAACGAAAATATAAAGAATGGATAATATGAAGAAAATCCTAACAGCACGGTGTCATAGGACTTCTAGAATTTCAAGAACTATAAGTACAAAGACATCAAGAAGATGAGAATAAAACTATAGACCACAGCAAAGACGGCAAGGAGATCACCATAAACTGAAAGCAGTAGGGAGAGAGGCCACTCAGCAGGAACAATAGTTATATAGACTTTTCTCCAATCACAAAGCACTTTCACAAATCTATGGAAGTTAAAGAGGGAATGAGCAATAAGAAATTGGAAGTAAAAGTTACAGGCAAATTGATTTAAGTTCAAGAGCACATGGAAGAAGGAAGAAAAGCTAGAAGAAAAAAGACTTTAAATACTGAACAAAAAGGGGAGAAGATGGAGAATGAAAGTCCTCAAAGTGTGTGTTACAGAGAGTGAGATTTGTACACATGTAACTTTATGAGAACCCAACATAAATACTTAAGCTTATATGTTACCTCATGGCTGTAATTCTGTAATAAGTTTACAGAAACAATTTTGTTCCAAATCCCTACATTTTATTTAAATGTGCTACACATACATGCATGAAAAAAATAGAAAACAATTACAAAACAAAAACAGGCAGATATGAAGCAAGACTAGGTAGATAGGAAAAGCTCAAATATAGTCACTGAAATAAAGAAACTCACTAGCTAGAATAATCGGGAGAAAACGAATGAAGTGTACGACAGTATTCACGATCTTCCCTTTAGATCTTTTCAAGGTTTGCTTCCCCATTTCCTGAATGGTCACCTTCTCAGTGAGGCCTTCCTCACCTATCTTATTTAAAATTGCAAACCACTCCCCCACCCTCTATTCCCTTTCTGTCTACTTTTTTCCCCAAAACAGTCATCACTATCCAACATACTAAATTATTTTATCATATTTAATCAAATCTAAAACATAAATCAATTTTAGATATATAATTATGTACCACTAAAGCAGGCAAAGTCCTGCCAATTGAACTAGAACACCAATGACTACACCTTTTGACATTTTAACATCTCTGAAATTAAGATGCGTCTTGGAATCTTGAAATTATTAGTTTACTCTCTGCCTCCCCAACTAGAAAGTAAGCCCCAGAGGAGAGATATTTTTATCCATTTGTTCAAGGAGGTTTTGAAACACTGCCTGGCACTCATGGTAAGTGCCTAAGAAATGTGATTTGAATAAATGAATGAATGATTGAATAAATAAAAGCGAAAAAAGTGCTGACAAGGATAAATAATATTATGTTTACAGCTAGAATTACAAGAATAAAACTGCAAAACAGGAACTGGCCACCTAGTCGAGTGGTTAAGCTGGTGCGCTCCACTTCAGTGGCCCAGGGTTCACAGGTTCAGATCTTGAGTGCGGACATACACACGGCTCATCAAGCCATGCTGTGGCCACACCCCACATAGAAGAACTAGAAGGACTTATAAGTAGGATATACAACTATGTACTGGGGCTTTGGGGAGGAAAAAAAAAAGAGGACAATTGGCAACAGATGTTAGCTCAGGGCCAATCTTCCTCACCAAAACAAAAAAAGTATATATATTAAAAAAAAAACAAACTGCAAAACATCAAGGATAGAGAAAACCATAAATGTTCCCAAAAAAGCCTAACTACTCACCAAGGAATGACAACTGGACTGACAGCCGACTCCACATCGGCAACAATAGATGCCAGAAGACTATGCCGTTATTATTTTCGAAATGCCAAGAGTAAAAAAGACTATAAAATTAGAATTCTGTATCTTGCCAAATCATCTATTTAAGAATAAGGAAGAAAAAACACATTTCAAACAGACAAAGGCTAAGAGTGTACTATTTCCTGGTTGAAAGAGAAAGCAAAAGTATGCACTTAGCTAGAAAAAAAAAAGATTCCAGAGGGAAGAAATAGGTTGCAGCAAAAAACAACGAGCAAAGAAATTAGTAAAATATATTGATAATCCAACCAACTCCTGACTGTACAGTAAGTGTATATGTGTGTACGTTTTTGGAATTTAAAAAAAGTTGAATTGAAAATGGGTTTGTGAATTACTGGGATGCCTGTAAAGACTATAGCAAGGTAAACAATTCATTCCAATTAATTTGGAGAATTTCTATATATTTGATTCCACGATTTCAGTTTTAAACATTTCTCTAAGTTTTTCACTACCCACAAAATACAACAAAATATCTCCTCCTCCCAAATCTACAATTACCATCTATAGTGTCATGAAAGTACCTGCAAAGAGCTTGGGTCATACTTGCATCTTTTACATTTGGATCCGTAGTAAGGCTCCTGATGAGAACTGTTATCATCTGAAGAGGAATATGCTGCACAAGGCTTGCCAATGCTACAGAAGGTTCAAATGACGCATCTATTTTTTTAATTAAAAAGAAAAAGGAATATGGCAAGAAGGTTCAAGTGAAGTATTTAGAGAGAACAACAATTTACCAAAAAAAAAAAGTAACTGCAGCAAAGGTGTTAATCAGGAAGCAGTTGTTATGCTCCACCTCATGGGTAGACTAACATACAAGGAATGTTAAATTACAGAAATGAGAGAGGAAAAGTGAGTAGCAACGATGGCTCATTCTATAGACAGAACTATTGCAATATAAAAATTATTGTTCACTATCACCATACTTAGTCCATAAATTATTTTTTCTTGCCCTCTTTCATAAAGTTGCTATTGTGCTAAAATATTCATTTGTAAAGCAGTAGTCAGAAAAGAAGTGCAAGGTATCTTTTAAATTCCCACTTCAGATCCTCCACAGTAACTTACAACTATTAATCACCATAGTCATTACATTGCTCTAAGGAAGATTTTACAAATCTCTTAAAGAAGTAGAAATTAAGATGAATTTTGGGGGGACTCTGCTTGAACTATATAACAATTAAGCAAGCACAAGGTGAGCACCTTTACTACTACAGTTAGAAAAGTTCTGGGGAAATCCAACAGTTCTAGCAACACAGGCAACACACAAAAAATCACAATTAATAAAATCAACTCAGATACTGCAAATATATAGCTGGTAATTCTTTCATAAATGTATTTAATTCATCAGAATGCATGGAGCTTGCATTGGAACTCTACTCTTATTCCCACTTCTTAAGATAGAAGGAGGACACCTCCTTTGCAAGTTCAATTTCGAGTAACAGCCAGGGAGAATGGTTGTGGCAAGCAGAGAGGAAGTGAACATGGTTTTGGATCTGTTGTTTCAAAACTTGCAGAGCTGGGAAGCTCCAAGTCCCAACAGGGAACGTTAAATGCACAGGTAAAATTCCTGGATGAGAAAGCATTTTCTTGCCAAGTATCACTTGACTCTGTCCTGCTTTCTAAGGATGCAGTTCGTGGGCTATACCGAGAGCACAAAAACACCTACTGAAGGTCTCATACTCCTTCCTTTCCCTCATTCTACCTATATCCTCTCTCACAAACACTACTGTAGACAGAAAATGTCAATATTCAAAAACCACATAGTTAACTGAGATAATCCAGTAATAAAACACACTGCACCGATAAAAGGGGAAAATTCAAAAATGGGGGAAAAACTCATCACAACAAGATGATAGGGTCACAGTACAATAATATGATAAACATCATTACACTACCATTAGTCACTAAGGAATGGAAGCTTTATATAATAGCTGTCATCCTCAAAGGATTCCCTAACTTGAGCAAAGGCTGGTAATTAAGCAACTTGTTTAGTGTCAAAGGTCTTAGACCTCGGCGTCCCCAATCTTCAAAATAGGAACACTGGCTGTTTTTTAAGGTACAAAGTCACAGCCTGAATAGAGCAGCGGATGGGAATAAAATTTTGGATAAGGGTATTCAAGTTTGTGCTCCACGAAGGATGTTTTTAAGACGTGTGTGAGAGAAACACAGAGAATTTCCAAGAGAGATTTTCTCGGAATCTAAAGACACTTACCTGTGGAAGAAATGCTTGCAAAAACTTCCTGCAGGGAAGGCAGAAGCGTGGAGGGCTCGGCCTTCCAGATGTTCTGCAGCAAGTTACTCACTTTCGTCACCTGGGAGACATATTCCCGCAGCTCTTTCTCTTGGGTGGATACGCACTGGAAGTGGCCGATGGTTCGAACGAGCTGTTGACAGAAGGTGATGGACAGTTTCCCCTTGGGGATGCACTGCACGAAGTCGGTCAGGAGGTCGCTCAGGCGGGCACAGAGCTGCGGCTCCGGCCGCTCGCACACCATCCGCAGCACCTCCACCTGCAGCAGGCTGAAGAGGTCCAGCACCGACGGGCAGCTCATGATCAGCCTGAGGCCGTTGTGAATGTAGTCCAGGATGGCGACGTCCTTCCTGTCCAGCGAGTGGTAGCCCTGCTGAAGGAGGCCCAAGACGAAGGTCTTGTTGAAGAAGGACTCGAACTCCGGCCGGTGGTACCGCGCGTAGGCCTCCAGCACTTGGTGCCCCACCTGCCGCTGAAAGGGGTCCTGGCCCTCCAGGATGAGCCGGGTCGTCAGGTCAAACATGGCCTCGCACTGCGCCTTGTCCAGCCAATGCTCCGCCGATTCCACCACCTTCCGCACAATCATCCGCTTTAGAGACAGCGGGTGCGAAGAACTCACCAGGCCCTCCAGGATCTTGTCCATTGTCGCCACACAGCAAGGCCAGGGCCAGGGGGTAAGGAGCGGGAGGCCACAGCCCCGAGATGGAGCAGAAGAGCCCCGCGGCGGAGGTGAACTTCGAGCGCAGCAAGAGCGGGACCGACCACCGCCACCGCCGCCTCAGCAGCCACATTTATCAGGCAGGGGGCCCATCCAAGCCCGGGCGGGAGTTGGCAAGCCTGGGATGCGTAAGAACCGGCACTGCCCGCGAAGGGCCTAAGGAGCCAGAGGCCCGCACTCCGCCGCCGCCCCGGGCCCGAGGTCCCTCTCAGCATCAGCGCGGAGCGGCCAGCGGGGGCCCCCGGCGGCGGCGGGCGCTCAGGGCCCGGGGCTGCGAGCTGGGAGATGGAGGAAGCCCGCCTCCGCGGCCTGGAGCGGTTGTGGGCGTCCGGGCTCCAGGAGGTCGTGAACTAAAACCGGCCCTGGGTTGAGTTAGGAGCCGCTGTCACGGAGGATATCCCATCAGCCGCGGAGAGGAGCAGGCGAATACCTTTGACCCGGATTCAGAATGTCCCGCAAACAGGAAGTGGAGGACGTAGGAGCCTCCGGAAAGGCCCGCCCCTCCGCCCCTCCGCCCCTCCGCCCCTCCGCCCCTCCGCCCC